>NC_073695.1:141220021-141278101 GCF_029784165.1 Wyeomyia smithii
GTGCTTCGAGGGCGGACATAAGTCCTGGACCTGCAAGGGGCCCGATAGGAGCCAGCTGTGCAGGCGATGTGGAGGTGCAGGCCATAAAGCAAAGGACTGTGGGGAGTCTCCCAAGTGCATGGTATGTTCCGGGAAACGGGACGCCAAACACTTTATGGGAGGCCCCAGGTGCCCAGCCGGTAAGCCGGCTGCGAAACCACGGGCGTAAGGGTGACGCAACTGAACCTGAACCATTGCTTCGCGGCTCAGCAGCGGCTACACCAAGCAGCCACTGAGTCGTTGTCGGACATCGCCGTCATATCGGACCCCTACCGCATCCCTCCCGGAAACGGTAACTGGGTTGCGGATAAGTCCAGATTGGCGGCCATATGTACGACGAGCAAGTTCCCGGTTCAGGAGGTTGTCTCAACCTCAGAAGAAGGGTACGTAGTTGCTAAGGTGAACGGAGTGTTCTACTGCAGTTGCTATGCTCCGCCACGTTGGTCTACCGAAAGGTTCATCCAGATGGTCGACCTCCTATCCATGGAGCTAACGGGCCTAACGCCGTTGGTGGTGGCAGGCGACTTCAACGCTTGGGCTGTTGAGTGGGGAAGTTGCTTCACGAACCAGAGGGGCCAGATCCTGTTGGAGGCTTTTGCAAAGCTCAACCTAGATCTGGCCAACGTTGGGAACAAAAGTACATTTAGCAGAAATGGTGCGGAGTCGATCATCGACGTGACGTTCTCCAGCCCAGGACTGATCAAGAACTGGAGGGTAGACGATGGCTACACTAATAGCGACCACCAGGCGGTCTGTTTTAGTGTAGACAACAACGAGAGGGGGCAAGCGACGGGTAGAGCCAACACTCCGACCGTTCGCGGGTCACTTCGCACTTTGATGCCGAGGTATTCGAAGAGGCAATGAGAAGGGAGCGCGAGGGGGGCAGTTGGCTTCGCCCGACTGCTGACCAACTAGTTGCTATGCTATCGCGGGCGTGCGACGCCACCATGCCTAGGACTCGCCAACCTAGGAATGGAAAGCCACCGGTTTACTGGTGGACGGACGCGATAGCCGACCTTCGCAGTGCGTGCCTCCGTGCAAGACGGAGGATGCAGCGTGCGCGAAACGAAGAAGAGAGGACAGAGCGCCGCGCAGCATTCAGTTCGGCAAGATCGATGCTAAAGAGTGCGATAAAGGCCAGCAAGAGGGCCTGCTTCGATAGGCTATGTGCGAGTGCCAATACAAATCCGTGGGGTGACGCCTACAGGATCGTAATGGCCAAGACTAAAGGCGCGCTGGCGCCTGCAGAGCGATCACCAGCGATGCTGGAGCGTATCATCGAGGGACTCTTTCCACGCCACGAGCCAAGTCCTTGGCCTCCGGCGGTCGAGTCTCACGTCCGACGTTCCAGTATCTCAGACATAGACCAGAGATGGTCGGCCAACCTGCCGAGCATCCAATTCGTGAGCGACGACAGCCGTGTCGAGGCAGGGGAGGAGGCAAGGGTTACGAATGAGGAACTCATCGTGATCGCCAAATCCCTAAAGGTGAGCAAGGCACCGGGACCGGATGGTATCCCTAACCTGGCGATCAGGCTGGCGATAAAAACGGCCCCCGGGCTGTTCAGGGCAGTCATGCAGAGGTGCCTGGATGACTGTCTCTTTCCGGACAGGTGGAAGCGGCAGAGACTGGTCTTATTGCCGAATGCTGGGAAACCGCCAGGGGACCCATCGGCATATAGGCCTATCTGCCTGCTGGACACCGCGGGCAAGGTGCTTGAGAGGATCATCCTCAACAGACTGGTGAGGTACACGGAGGGTGTACACGGTCTGGCAAGTAACCAGTTCGGCTTCCGGAAGGGCAGGTCCACGCTGGACGCAATCTCTTCCGTCATCAAGACGGCGGAGGTAGCAATCCAGCGCAAGAGAAGGGGAATACGCTACTGCGCAATCGTCACGCTCGACGTGAAGAATGCGTTCAATAGTGCCAGTTGGGACTCCATAGCGCTCGCGCTCAGGAGCATCCATGTACCGGTGTCGCTGTACAAGATTCTGGAAAATTATTTCCAGAATCGAGTACTTGTTTACGACACAGAGGAGGGTCAGAAGTGCGTCCCAATTACCGCAGGAGTTCCGCAAGGTTCTATCCTGGGCCCGGTGTTGTGGAATGTCATGTATGACGGAGTGTTAAAACTCAAGTTCCCTGTAGGGGTTGTGATCGTCGGCTTTGCAGACGACATAACGCTGGAGGTTTACGGCGAGTCTATCGAGGAGGTCGAGTTGACGGCCACGCACTGTATACGCAAGGTCGAGGACTGGATGCGCTCCAGGAAACTGGAGCTCGCGCATCATAAGACGGAGGTCATGGTTGTGAACAACCGTAAATCGGAGCAACAGGCGGTGGTCAGAGTCAGAGACTGCACCATCACCTCGAAGCGATCCCTGAAGCTCTTGGGGGTTATGGTGGACGACAAGCTCACGTTCGGGAGTCACGTCGACTATGCCTGTAAGAGGGCCTCATCGGCTATTGCAGCACTATCTCGTATGATGTCCAATAGCTCAGCGGTTTATGGCAGCAAGCGAAGACTTCTTGCCAGCGTGGTTTCGTCCATACTTAGGTATGGTGGGCCAGTGTGGTCCAGAGCGCTAGGTACTAACAGTTACCGTGGCAAACTGGAAAGTACCTACAGGCTCATGTGTCTGAGAGTTGCGAGTGCGTATCGTACGGTGTCATACGATGCAATATGTGTCTTGTCCGGCATGATGCCTATCAGCATCGCCATCAAGGAGGACAGAGAGTGTTTCGACCAACGTGACACAAGGGGCATACGAGGTACCAGAAGGTCATTCTCGATGCTCCGTTGGCAGAGGGAATGGTCTAATTCCACAAAGGGCAAATGGACGCACCGACTCATACCGGAGATATCCGGCTGGGTCGGGAGACGACATGGCGAAGTGAACTTCCACCTGACAAAAATCCTGTCAGGCCATGGTTGTTTCAGGCAATATCTGCACAGGTTCGGACACGCGGTGTCCCCCATGTGTCCCGAGTGCGTGGAGGAGGAAGAGACTGCTGAGCATGTCTTCTTCGTATGCCCCCGTTTCGTAAGAGCGAGGAGCAACATGATGGCTGTGAGCGGGCCTGGCACTACTCTGGACAATCTAGTCCGGAGGATGTGTGACGACCCGGACATCTGGAACGCGGTCTGTGCGGCCGCCTCTCAGATTGTTCTGGAGCTGCAACGTGTGTGGCGGGTCAACCACCAACACGCCAGTGGTAGCTAATTACCAGTCTCCAGGTAGTTAGCTAGGAGGTTATAAGAGTAAAGAAGGTGCATCACGCACAAAAGCCACTTCCCGACGTAATACTTAACCGTCGTTCCGGGAAGACCAGGGCTGGAGACTGGAGGGGTTTTAGTGGGTCGGGACAGGGATAAGTAGGTGTCTGGGGGAGTGTAACTACCCCAGCATCTCTCCCCTAGTCTCATCCCCACACCCTGAGTTCTCTTCTCAGGTGTCTGTTTGCAGATTTCCCCGCCACCTTTAAAAAAAAAAAAAAAAGGATCTAGGAAGAGGAGAATTATCAACTCTCCTAATCTTTCTCGTAAAGGTCGTAAGATAACCCCTAGCGGAATGACCAATAAGCCAACACAAAAAGGAAGCGGTGAAGAAAAACCGAAGCAAGTACCTCCCGGTTTTAATTTCAAATCAAACCAGGAGTACCCACCGCTTCCTGGGGCACCAAAAACCCCTCGTGCACCCGTTTCTCGATCAGAAGATAAAAAAGAAACAGGGTTCATAAAATTTTCTGATATTGTGGACTGGATATTTAAAACATTCAACATACCAGATCCCCTACAAAATATTCTTCTTGCCCTTCTTCCTACAGTGAAAACCTTTTTGAAGCAACTAGCAGCAACTTGGCCCCTCATTTCAGCTATCATATCTTTCGATGACTAATACGGCGAAAGAGGTTAGGAATTTTATCACTGTATTACAGTGGAATTGCAGAAGAATCACCCCCAAATTCGATCTATTTTCTCATTTAGTAAATACATTCGATTGTGACGCATTTGCGCTCTGTGAAACCTTTCTCAATTCAAACGATCAACTCAATTTCCAATTTGCGCGCGAATTTCTTCCAATTTTCAATTTGCACGCGAAAGCGTGCTTGACCTATTTCTTTGCTCGACATCACTAGCGTTAGATTGCCAGTGGAAAGTAATCAATGATCCCCCCGGTTGTGATCACCTACCAATCGTTATCTCAATTGCTAATGGGTCAACTCCAACGGATCCAATCAATATTGCGTATGGCCTCACACGTAACATTGATTGGAAGTCCTATGAGACCATAATATCTCAAAGAATCGAGTCCCACGTGGAACTTCCTCCGGAGGAAGAATACGCGTTCCCCTCTGGCTTGATCATCGACGCCGCGACTCAAGCTCAGACGAAACCGATACCCGGGGTAACGATAAGACGGCGCCCTCCCTCCAAGTGGTGGGACAAAGAGTGCTCAGACCTGTACGCGCGGAGGTCCTCGGTGTATTTGGCCTTCCGAGAACAAGGCACTATCGATTTGCTCCGAAAGTACGATGTACTGGATAGACGAATGAAGAGCTTGATAAAAGCAAAAAACGCGGATACTGGCGGCGGTTTGTAAACGCGTTGTCGAGGGAAACAGCGATGAACACTCTTTGGGATACCGCCAGGCGCATGCGGAATCGTAACGTTTCGAATGAGTCCGAGGAGTATTCAGATCGCTGGATACTCGATTTCGCCAAAAAGGTCTGTCCGGACTCTGTCCCCGAACAGAAGACCTTTCGCGACGCGTTTTTAGTAGCTACGGAAGAGCCTCCATTTTCGATGTTGGAATTTTCAATGGCTCTCCTCTCGTGCAACAATAAAGCTCCAGGGTTGGATAGAATAAAATTCAACCTGTTGAAGAATCTACCTGACTCTGCAAAAAGACGCTTGTTGAACTTGTTCAACAAGTTCCTTGAGCTAAACATTGTTCCGCACGACTGGAGGGAGGTAAAAGTCATTGCTATTCAAAAACCCGGAAAACCCGCCTCTGATCACAATTCTTATAGGCCGATTGCTATGCTCTCTTGCCTCCGGAAATTAATGGAGAAAATGATCCTCTTACGGTTAGACAAATGGGTCGAAACAAATGGTTTACTTTCAGATACTCAATTTGGCTTTCGCCGGGGCAAAGGAACGAACGATTGCCTAGCGTTGCTTTCTACCGAAATTCAACTCGCCTTTGCTCGAGAAGAGCAAATGGCTTCTGCATTCTTGGACATTAAGGGGGCTTTTGACTCTGTCTCTGTTGAAGTTTTAACCGAGAAACTTCATTCGCAGGGACTTTCACCAAATTTGAATAATTTTTTGCTCAATTTGTTGTCAGAAAAGCATATATATTTCTCACATGGTGATTCGACAACTTCTCGAATTAGTTACATGGGTCTTCCCCAGGGCTCATGTTTAAGCCCTCTCTTATATAATTTTTACGTCAATGACATCGATAAATGTCTTGCAAATTCATGCACGCTACGGCAAATTGCAGACGATAGCGTTGTATCCATTACTGGAAGCGAGGCTTACGATCTGCAAGGACCATTGCAAGATACCTTAAACAATTTGTCTGAATGGGCTCTAAAGCTGGGTATCGAGTTCTCTCCGGAGAAAACTGAGCTGGTCGTTTTTTCTAGGAAGCATAAACCAGCTCAGCTGCAGCTCCTACTAACGGGTAAAACAATCACTCGGGTTTTAGTCGCTAAATATCTCGGGGTCTGGTTCGACTCTAAATGCATCTGGGCTTGCCATATTAGGTATCTGACACGAAAATGCCAACAGAGGATTAATTTTCTTCGTACGATTACCGGAACCTGGTGGGGAGCCCACCCAGGAGACCTTCTAAGGCTTTACCAAACAACAATATTATCTGTAATTGAGTACGGGTGTTTCTGCTTCCGCTCCGCAGCAAACACACATTTGATCAAACTGGAACGAATACAATATCGTTGTTTGCGTATTGCCTTAGGTTGCATGCAGTCGACCCATACGATGAGTCTTGAAGTGCTAGCGGGTATTCTCCCGTTGAAACATCGTTTTTGGAATCTTTCTTACCGGTTGCTAATTCGATGCACAGTTATGAACCCATTACTAATTGAAAATTTCGAGAGGTTGGTCGACCTTCAATCTCAATCCAGATTTATGACTTTATATTTTGACTATATGGCTCAAGATATTATTCCTTCTTCATACGATTCCTCCAATGTCGCACTTTTAGATACTTCTAATAATGCTATATTCTTCGACACCACCATGAAACAAGACATTTCTGGTATCCCGGATCAATTGCGACCGCAAGAGATCCCTAAGATTTTTTCCAATAAGTTTAAACTAGTTAGTTATGATAAAAGGTTTAACACTGACGGATCTAATCTAGATGAGTCCACTGGCATCGGTGTTTTCCACGAAAATTTTACCGCCTCCTACAAACTCGATGCTCCTGCTTCCGTGTACGTTGCAGAACTTGCTGCCATTCAGTACTCTCTTGGGATCATCGAAACCCTGCCCATAGACCACTACTTTATCTTCACAGACAGTCTCAGTGCGATTGAGGCTCTGCGATCGATGAAGACTGAGAAGCACACCCCGTATTTCCTGGGGAAAATACGGCGGTTTTTAAGTGCTTTAACAGATAAAAATTATCGGGTTACCTTAGCGTGGGTCCCTTCTCATTGCTCCATTCCGGGCAATTAAAAGGCTGACGCTTTAGCTAAGGTGGGTGCTATTGATGGCGATATTTATGTAAGACCAATTGCTTATGATGAATTTTATAGCATTTTGCGTCAGAGAACACTCAACAGTTGGCAATCATCATGGGACTCAGATGAACTGGGACGGTGGCTACATTCCATTTTTCCTAAGGTATCGACGAAAGCATGGTTCAAGGGGTTGGATGTAGGTCGGGACTTCATTCGCGTGATGTCCAGATTTATGTCCAATCACTATACGTTAAACACGCATCTCTTTCGTATAGGGCTTGTAGACAGTAATCACTGCGTTTGTGGCGATGGCTACCATGACATCGAGCATGTTGTTTGGTCGTGTACCGAATACTGTGGTGTTAGGTCTGAGCTTATAGATTCCCTTCGGGCCCGAGGAAAACAACCGAACGTACCCGTTAGAGACATTCTGGGAAGCGGTGATCTCCAGTACATGACACAGCTATACGGGTTTATAAAAAATGCTGGCAGTAAAATTTGATTTCTTTTATCTATTTGCTAGAATACAATTTCTGCCCCAAACTGAAAGAGAATGATACACCCGGCTGGAGACACTAAAACGAAGACTCGGCATCTCTATGTTTACGCAGACACCTCAGACCAAAACTGCTCAAATAGAACATCACTGGTTAGCCACGTACAAATGAATACATTCTGTAATATAAAATAGTTAAAAACAAAATTGTAACACCCTTCCTCTCACCTTAAATCCCCACTAGCTCGTAGTCGGCCGCGAGAATAAAGAAAAGGCCTCCCTCTGTTCCCTGCTAATTTAGAATTTAAAAAAAAATGTACTTGGCTCAGTTAAACATAAATGGTATCGTGCCGTGTCAAATAAACTATTTAAAAACTTAACGTTTACAGGCCCTACTTGTTCTACGTTTATAAATTATTCATTGAAAGCTTCAGCTACAAGATATGGTGTTTCAATTTTCTGACCATTTTCAACCAAAATGATTTCTTCGTTTTGTCTATAGCGTGCTTTGTTAAATACAACTTCGTTTATAACAGACCATAGTTTTTTGGGATCTCCAGCACAATAATTAAATATTGCATCGCAGTGTGTCTTTTTAGCATTCCTTGTCTTATTTCTTATAGTGTTTCTGAGCCTTAAGTACTGATTTTTCAATATTATGTTATTGGGATCAGTTTTGAGTTTTTTGAACAACTAGTTCTTCTTTTTTATATCTTTTAGGAGTTCGCTATTTATGTATGGTTGTAATGGTTTTTTTTGCTATCGATACATTATAAACATGTTTATTGCTATTTATTTTGCTATTACAAAGGCTTTCGAAATCTTCACAGGTTGTCACAAGTTCCAATTGGCTTCTAAAATCATCATCTATAACATTATCATAGTTTACAATGCATTTTCTTATTTTTTTACTTTTGTGTACTACATATTTTTCAATACAACATATTATGGCTTTATGACCTGATATATGATTTTCAGTATCATTGATAATGATTGATATTTTCTTCTTAGAAATATCCGTGATAGCATGATCTATGATGGTTGAGATGGTATTTGATATTCTGGTTGCATAGTAACGGTGGAGTTTATTTATTATTTCAAATCCTTGCGCACTAATACGGTGTTTAAAATCGTTCACAATGCTATTTTTATCATCCAATAAATTAATGTTCATGCCTCCTATTACGAGCATTCTAGAGTTTTTGTTTAGGGTATCCTCAAATTTATTGATGAAATCTTGCACATTTCTTCCGGGGTTTTTTTTAGGTTTAAATTAGTTTATTTGACACGGCACGATACATTTTCTGTTTTACTGAGCCAAGTACAATTCGTATTAATTCTACGTTAGCAGGGAAAAGAGGGAGGCCTTTTCTTTATTCTCGCGGCCGACTACGAGCTAGTGGGGATTTAAGGTGAGAGGAGGGGAGATACAATTTTGACTTAAAACTATTTTGGAACTTTGTTTTTCAACTGGTAGAGCAATTGTATTCTTGTTTGTTGTGGGTTCAAAATATTTGTGTAAGCATAGATGCGGGCTCTTCGTTTCCGTGTCTTCAGCATAGCATATTTGTATCCTTAATCTGACAAATAGACAAAGAAAATTTTAAATTTTAATGTCAGCGTTTTTCAGAAAGCAGTATAGCTGTGTCATGTACTGGAGATCACCGCTTCCCAGAATGTCTCTAACGGGTACGTTCGGTTGTTTCCCTCGGGCCCGAAGGGAATCTATAAGCTCGGACCTAACACCACAGTATTCGGTACACGACCAAACAACATGCTCGATGTCATGGTAGCCATCGCCACAAACGCAGTGATTACTGTCTACAAGCCCTATACGAAAGAGATGCGTGTTTAACGTGTAGTGATTGGACATTAGTCGAGACATCACGCGAATGAAGTCCCGACCGACATCCAACCCCTTGAACCATGCTTTCGTCGATACCTTAGGAAAAATGGAATGTAGCCACCGTCCCAGGTCATCTGAGTTCCATGATGATTGCCAACTGTTGAGTGTTCTCTGACGCAAAATGCTATAAAATTCATCATAAGCAATTGGTCTTTCATAAATATCGCCATCAATAGCACCCACCTTAGCAAAAGAGTCAGCCTTTTCATTACCCGGAATCGAGCAATGAGAAGGGACCCACGCTAAGGTAACCCGGTAATTTTTATCTGTTAAAGCACTTAAAAACCGCCGTATTTTCCCCAGGAAATACGGGGTGTGCTTCACAGGCTTCATCGATCTCAGAGCCTCAATGGCACTGAGACTATCTGTGAAGATGAAGTAGTGGTCTGTGGGTAGGGTTTCGATGATTCCAAGAGAGTACTGAATAGCAGCAAGTTCTGCGACGTACACGGAAGCAGGAGCATCGAGTTTGTAGGAGGCGGTAAAATTTTCGTGGAAAACACCGAAGCCAGTGGACTCATCTAGATTAGATCCGTCAGTGTAAAACCTTTTATCATAACTAACATGAATTTGTTTATATGACGACTGAAACGGTTAGTTTGATGGGTTTATCGGCTTAATCAGTCCGTGTATACTAGCAAAAACGATTTGTTTTTTTTCCTTATTCCGACAGTTTCGGTGACTTTATTTCACCTTTTTCAAGGAGTCTGAAAATATACATTGTGTGTTGTTTTCCTCTTTCGTTACTGGTTTAGGTTTTATGTCTGTGTTAGCTTACTTACAGAAAGGATAATCGTTCTATTGTTAAGTGTGTTGGTGTCCAACATCGGTTGTCTGGTGTGTATTACAAATGGCGTCCCACTTTGGCTATATGTAAAAGGTATTGTTCGCTTAAAACAGATTTGTAACTTTCCTCTATAAACTGTACTTACTGCATGTGTACCTATTTTTGTGTGCTACACTGTATAAGCTTCTAAAGCTTTTTCTAGCACTTACTTTTTTCAAGCACTTTTATGGCAATTTCACTTTAATCGGGTAATAAATATTCTAAGCTGTTGGTTTTGCGTCTTCCTCTGTAGTCTACTAATTCTTGACGGCTTGCTAAGGGTGTGTTTGAGAGATTGTACAGCTTTGAGTTGTGGTGGTAGTGGATTGGCTGTCATGGTTGTCTGTTTTGTTTTGGTTGATGTTCTTTATCGAGTGTATAATACCAGCGTATATGTTGTTCAGTCCCTCAGTGTCTGTGCGTTTGTTTACGCTATTTTCTGTGTTGGCAATATGGCAAATTTCTAAAAACGGGAGTGCTTGTGGTTTGTTGTGTCTGTCTATAATTTTTGTTTGTTGAAAATCAAACCGGTGATTATGTGTGATACTTCGATGCATTAGTGCTGTTTTTTCCTTAAGTGCACTAATTTGGGTATCTGTTTCGTCGTAACCTTATTGCAGTAGTTTGTCCCAGGTGTTATAGTGCGTCCGGTGTCCACTAATTTTAGTTTTAAGCATGTTTGTTGTCATTCCCACGTAGCCGGCGCTGCAGTCTTTGCACGGTATGTTGTAGATGACGTTGCTCTGGTGTTCATGTGGAATGGGGTCTTTAACATTTGTAAACAACAATTTTTAGCCATGTTAATTTTAGATTTTTAGACTACTTTTCGTTCCACCCGCTCCATCACAAAATTAACATGGCTAAAAATTTCATCAGACGAGTTGACAAGCTATCCACTAGTCTACAGAACGATGATAAGGCTCGCATCATTCACAAACAATTGAGACTAAACAACTACCCGAAAGCACTAATAAACAGATTAATAAGCCGAATGCAGGAAAACATCACGGCACCGCAAGAAACACCTAGTGAAAACCTGGAATATACTTACCGTTCGATACCATACATACCACACCTGTCGAACCGAATCGAGAAGCACCTAAAAAACGATTACAAACACATACGACTTGCACACCGCAACATAAAAACAGTTAAACAGTTGTTTACAAATGTTAAAGACCCCATTCCACATGAACACCAGAGCAACGTCATCTACAACATACCGTGCAAAGACTGCAGCGCCGGCTACGTGGGAATGACAACAAACATGCTTAAAACTAGAATTAGTGGACACCGGACGCACTATAACACCTGGGACAAACTACTGCAACAAGGTTACGACGAAACAGATACCCAAATTAGTGCACTTAAGGAAAAAACAGCACTAATGCATCACAGTATCACACATAATCACCGGTTTGATTTTCAACAAACAAAAATTATAGACAGACACAACAAACCACAAGCACTCCCGTTTTTAGAAATTTGCCATATTGCCAACACAGAAAATAGCATAAACAAACGCACAGACACTGAGGGACTGAACAACATATACGCTGGTATTATACACTCGATAAAGAACATCAACCAAAACAAAACAGACAACCATGACAGCCAATCCACTACCACCACAACTCAAAGCTGTACAATCTCTCAAACACACCCTTAGCAAGCCGTCAAGAATTAGTAGACTACAGAGGAAGACGCAAAACCAACAGCTTAGAATATTTATTACCCGATTAAAGTGAAATTGCCATAAAAGTGCTTGATAAAAGTAAGTGCTAGAAAAAGCTTTAGAAGCTTATACAGTGTAGCACACAAAAATAGGTACACATGCAGTAAGTACAGTTTATAGAGGAAAGTTACAAATCTGTTTTAAGCGAACAATACCTTTTACATATAGCCAAAGTGGGACGCCATTTGTAATACACACCAGACAACCGATGTTGGACACCAACACACTTAACAATAGAACGATTATCCTTTCTGTAAGTAAGCTAACACAGACATAAAACCTAAACCAGTAACGAAAGAGGAAAACAACACACAATGTATATTTTCAGACTCCTTGAAAAAGGTGAAATAAAGTCACCGAAACTGTCGGAATAAGGAAAAAAAACAAATCGTTTTTGCTAGTATACACGGACTGATTAAGCCGATAAACCCATCAAAATAACTAACATGTTTAAACTTATTCGAAAAAATCTTAGGGATCTCTTGGGGTCGCAATTGATCCGGGATACCAGAAATGTCTTGTTTCATGGTGGTGTCGAAGAATATAGCATTATTAGAAGCATCTAAAAGTGCGACATAATATCTTGAGCCATATAGTCAAAATATAAAGTCATAAATCTGGATTGAGATTGAAGGTCGACCAACCTCTCGAAATTTTCAATTACTAATGGGTTCATAACTGTGCATCGAATTAGCAACCGGTAAGAGAGATTCCAAAAACGATGTTTCAACGGAAGAATACCCGCTAACACTTCAAGACTCATCGTATGGGTCGACTGCATGCAACCCAAGGCAATACGCAAACAACGATATTGTATTCTCTCTAATTTTATAATGTGCGTGTTCGCGGCGGAGCGAAAGCAGAAACAGCCGTACTCAAGAACTGACAATATCGTTGTTTGGTAAAGCCTTAGAAGGTCTCCTGGGTGGGCTCCCCACCAGGTTCCGGTAATCGTACGAAGAAAATTAATTCTCTGTTGGCATTTTTGTGTCAGATACCTAATATGACAAGCCCAGGTGCATTTAGAGTCGAACCAGACCCCGAGATATTTAGCGACTAAAACCTGAGAGATCGTTTTACCCGTTAGTAGGAGCTGCAGCTGAGCTGGGTTATGCTTCCTAGAAAAAACGACCAACTCCGTTTTCTCCGGAGAGAACTCGATACCCAGCTTAAGAGCCCATTCAGACAAATTGTCTAAGGTATCTTGCAATGGTCCTTGCAGAATGCTAGCCTCGCTACCAGTAATGGATACAACGCTATCGTCTGCAAGTTGCCTTAGCGTGCATGAATTTGCAAGACATTCATCGATGTCATTGACGTAAAAATTATATAAGAGAGGACTTCAACATGAGCCCTGGGGAAGGCCCATGTAACTAATTCGGGAAGTTGTCGAATCGCCATGTGAGAAATACATATGCTTTTCTGACAACAAATTGAGCAAAAAGTTATTCAGATTTAGTGAAAGTCCCTGCGAATGAAATTTCGCGCTTAAAACTTCTACAGAGACAGAGTCAAAAGCCCCCTTAATATCCAAGAACGCAGAAGCCATTTGCTCTTTTCGAGCAAATGCGAGTTGAATTTCAGTAGAAAGCAACGCTAGGCAATCGTTCGTCCCTTTGCCCCGGCGAAAGCCAAATTGAGTATCTGAAAGTAAACCGTTTGTTTCGACCCATTTGTCTAACCGTAAGAGGATCATTTTCTCCATTAATTTCCGGAGGCAAGAGAGCATCGCAATCGGCCTATATGAATTGTGATCAGAGGCAGGTTTCCCGGGTTTCCGAATAGCAATGACTTTTACCTCCCTCCAGTCATGCGGAACAATATTTAGCTCAAGAAACTTGTTGAACAAGTCCAACAAGCGTCTTTTTGCAGAGTCGGGTAGATTCTTCAACAGGTTGAATTTTATTCTATCTAACCTTGGAGCCTTATTGTTGCACGACAGGAGAGCCATTGAAAATTCCAACATCGAAAATGGAGGCTCTTCCGTAGTTACTATAAACGCGTCGCGAAAGGTTTTCTGTTCCGGTACAGAATCCGGACAGACCTTTTTGGCAAAATCGAGTATCCAGCGATCTGAATACTCCTCACTCTCATTCGAAACGTCACGGTTCCGCATGCGCCTGGCGGTATCCCAAAGAGTGCTCATCGCTGTTTCCCTCGACAACGCGTTTACGAACCGCCGCCAGTACCCGCGTTTTTTCGCCTTTACTAAGCTCTTCATCTGCCTGCCCAGTGCCTCGTACTTTCGTAGTAGGTTGACAGTGCCGTACTCCCGGTAGTCCTTATACGCCGCGGACCTTCGCGCGTACAGCTCAGAGCACTCTTTGTCCCACCATTTGTTGGGAGGGCGTTGTCTAATCGTTACCCCGGGTATCGGTTTCGTCTGAGCTTGCGTCGCGGCGTCGATTATCAAGCCAGCTAAGAACGCGTATTCTTCCTCCGGAGGAAGTTCCTCGTGAGTCTCGATAGATTCCGCTGTAATAGACTCATAACGCTTCCAATCAATATTACGTGTAAGGTCGTAGGAAATATTGATTGGGTTCGGGGGAGTTGAACCATTAGCAATTGATATAACGATTGGAAGATGATCACTACCGTGGGGATCGTTGATTACTTTCCACTGGCAATCTAACGCAAGTGATGTCGAGCAGAGGGATAGGTCAAGCACGCTTTCACGTGCTGGAGGATTAGGTACACGTGTCGCTTCCCCAGTATTCAAAAGTGTCATATTGAAGTCGTCGATCAAGTTACAAATCAAAGAAGATCGGTTGTCGTCGTACAGCGACCCCCATAGCGAACAGTGAGAGTTAAAATCTCCCAAAATCAAAAAAGGTGCGGGAAGCAATTCTGCTATATCAAGGAGTTGCTTCTGTTCAATCCGCGCGGATGGGGGAATATATAACGAAACAAGGCAAAGGTCTTTTCCATTCAAATTCGTTTGAATGGCAACAACTTCAATATTCGAGATCGAGGGGAGGTCGATTCTGAAAAAAGAATAGCACTTTTTGATCCCTAAAAGTACCCCTCCACCGTGTGAGTCTCGATCTCGACGAATGATGTTAAAATCGTGGAAATTAAGTTGGTCATTTGAATTGAGAAAAGTTTCACAAAGCGCGAACGCATCACAATTGTATGTGTTTATCAAATGTGAAAATAAATCAAATTTGGGGATGATACTTCTGCAGTTCCACTGTAACACAGTGACAAAATTCCTAACCTCTTTCAACGTATTAGTCATCGAAAGATACGATAGCTGAAATGAGGGGCCAAGTTGCTGTGAGTTGCTTCAAAAAGGTTTTCACTGTTGGGAGAAGGGCAAGAAGAATGTTTTGTAGGGGATCTGGTATGTTGAATGTTTTAAATATCCAGTCCACAATATCAGAGAATTTTATGAACCCTGTTTCTTTTATGTCTTCTGATCGAAAAATGGGTGCACGAGGGGTTTTTGGTGCCCCAGGAAGCGGTGGGTACTCCTGGTTTGATTTGAAATTAAAACCGGGGGGTACTTGCTTCGGTTTTTCTTCACCGCTTCCTTTTTGTGTTGTCTTATTGGTCATTCCGCTAGGGGTTATCTTACGACCTTTACGAGAAAGATTAGGAGAGTTGAGCATTCTCCTCTTCCTAGATCCCTCTGGCAAGGCATAGGAACACCCTTCGACGGGATCGTCAGATGTACCCTCATCGGTTGGCAAAAAGGAAAAGATGTTTCCTGTCGAGGGTGGCTCAGCCCTCTTAAGCATTTCTGCAAAAGAGCGCTTTGATCGTTCCTTAAGGGAACGCTTAATTTTTTCCTCGCGCTGTTTGTACGCGGGACATGCCGGAAGGTCATGCCGAGTTCCCTCGCAATAAAGACACTTTTCAGTATCCCCACTGCAAGCGTTCTCAGCATGATTGCCTCCGCACTTGCTACAGCGTGCCTTGTTGCAGCAGTAGGTGGCTGTGTGACCTAACTGCTTACAGTTCTGGCAATGCATGACCCGCGGTACGAACAGGCGTACAGGTAGACGAACCCTGTCCAAGCGGACGTAGTTCGGCAGCGCGGATCCGGCGAATGTTACTCGGAAGGAATCCGAAGGGAGGAATTTCTTCTTCCCTTCTTCGATGGATACTGAATGCAATTGCTTGACATCCAGTATCTTTACACTTTGCATCAAGGGGTTTTTAAAACAGCCAACTCCATGACGCAAAATGTCATCGACAGTGAGATTCCCCTCGGTAACCACACCGTCGATTTCTACATCCTTGGCAGGGATGTACACGCGATACTCTCTCGTGAAGAGCTCGTAGCCAGCAATTTCGTTTGCTTGATTCAAGCTACTCACGACAACTCGCAGTTTGTTCGGCCTCATCTTCGTAATCTCGGTTACGGCCGAAAAATGTTTTGCCAGGTCTTTGCCAATTTGAATAATATTCAATGGCTTCTTTATGGGCCGGAAAAAACAACGTAGGGACCGCCAGCGGCATCTGGGTAAGCTTTTACCCGTACTTCCGGTACTCTTGGTATAGGACTTGGCAAAGGGGTGGGCACAGGGGAAGGTAGGGGTGAGCTGATGGGAGAAATTTCAATTTCTTCCCCGTTTGTTTCCACCTCCAGGAAAAGTTGCACCTGCATGTCGTCCATTTTGCGGGAGCGTTACGCTCTACCGCACACAAACGATAAATATTCGAATCTGGGGGGGAGGGGGGTTCAAGTAGTTGATGTTAAATTTTAAAAACAATTTTTCAATCTACAATGGATCAAATAAAAAAAAGACAGTAATACTAATTCTAATAACAATAGTAATAATTATAATAATAATAATTATAGTAATAATATTAATAATAACAATAATAATATCAATAATAATATTAATAATAATATTATAACATAGTAATAATATTGATAAAAATAGTAAAAATTCTAAAGGTAATACGTCACCGAACGTCTAAGTCACGACCTCACGGCTGATAGAAGAATTAATCGAGCGTCTCCGCAGAACAAACAATGACGATCCAGCTTCGTGTTGAGACGCAGTGGCCGTGTCCTACACGCGACCTTGTAGATGCCACTTGTAGTTGACTTCCACTCGCTCGATCGTATGATGGTCCGTGCTGCTAGCGGGGTAACAGCGGTGCGGGAGAATTATTCTTGCTGATATATCAGCTGCGTATCGAATCACTGGCGGGGTAGCCTGCCCCTACCAGTGTGCAGATGTTTCTGCCGATATATAACAGGCTATTGTTATCGCGCAGCACAAGAACTAATCGACAAAAAAACACCCGTACGATAACTCGTGTATTGTAATTTTGCGAACTCAAACGGAGATAAACAATTTGCGTCTAATCGAGACGAAAGCAAAACAACGAATGATTTCTTCCGGGGTTGTAAACACCAAAAATTTTTAAATTATGATCAATTAGTTCAATTATTAAGAAGTTATTAACGTCATCCATCATTTCATAAATTTTCCTATGTTTCAAAGTGGATATCGAAATCATTATAGGCGAAATAATTACAACAGAAACAACAACCCTAGGCATAACCATATCATTCACAACAACAACAACGATAATAACAACAACTTTGTCAATAACAATAGAAATAACTACAACAGCAATTACTACAATAATAATAACAATTCCAACAACAACCGCAACAATAAGAACTACTTCAACAATAACAACAACAATCAGAACCAGAATCGCAACCTCAACTTTAACAGAAATCTCGATAATAACCATCAAAGTACCAATCGAAACAACTACAACTTCAACACCAATAGTAACCGTAGATATACCAACCACAACCGTCACGTCAACAACAGTTTTTGGAATAATAACAATAGCCCCAACTATAACATGGCCAACAGGCAACAGAATAACGTCACCAACTCCTACAATAATCAACAACACACCAACTCTAATCGTTTCCATGCAAATCAACTGTTACCACCTGACAGAGTGCTTCTTGCAGCAGCGAAAGACCGATTCTCCAGACCTCAATCTAACTTCATTCCTACGATTCAATTTCAAAGAGGCGAAACTCTTAACCCATACCCGGCGAACGACGAGTTTTCACTTTCTCAACCCCAGATGATCAGCGATCCTGCACACCTTCCTACTTCACAATGCATTGCGTGCTCATCTAGGCACTCGTGTCTTCAACGCAATTGACTCACTCATCAGAGGTCCGTTGCTGGTGATAATTTTGTTCAACCTAGAGATGTAGGAAATGACGCGACCTGCTCTGCTCTGGTAAACACTTCTGTTAATAATGACTCTCATTCTTTAGCTTCTACACTCGAACACCCCACCACTACCGAGATCTCTGTATATTGCCAAAATTTTAACCGCATGCGAGGCGCTCACAAAATTAACGAAATTCAAAAAAATGTACTATCCTGTTCATTTTCTGTTATTTTAGCAACCGAAACCAGCTGGGATGAGGGTGTTCGCAGCGAAGAAGTCTTCGGTTGCCGATATAATGTCTATAGAAATGACCGTAACTATCACTTATCTGAAATGAAATCCGGTGGTGGTGTGTTGATTGCGGTGTCAGTAGACTTTAATTCAGCGCTTATCGACACCATTCAGTTTAAAGAGTTCGAACATGTTTGGGTGAAAGCAGAACTAGCAGGAGAGACACACGTATTTGTCTCTGTCTATTTCCCTCCAAATAATGCGCGGAATGAAATCTTTGAAAAGTTTCTTCATGTTGTTGAAAATATTGCATCTAAGCTGTTACCTGAAGTAAAACTCCACATATACGGTGATTTCAACCAACGCAACATTGATTTTATTCCGGATATCGATAACCATAGCATTTTACTTCCTATTATTGGCGAAAATGAAACGCTTCAACTTCTTTTTGATAAAACCTCTAGTCTTGGTCTTAATCAAATAAATCATGTGAAAAATGGACAAAATTGTTATCTAGATCTGTTAATGTCCAACATTAGTGAAGACTTTTGTGTGACGAATTCATTACAACCATAATGGAAGAACGAAGTTTATCATACAGCAATAGAGTTTTCTTTATTTGTGCATGTGAATAAAAGACCTGACGAATATGAATTCGAAGATGTTTTTGACTTTCAGTCAGCGAACTATGATGAATTAAAACATAAACTAAATAGTATCAACTGGCAAGATGTATTGTTTGAAGACGGAAACGTCGATTCGGCTATAGAAAATTTTTATAACATATTATCTGATTTATTTATTAGCGAAACACCATTGAAAAGAATAAGACGTCATGGCAATTCCAAATACCCAGTCTGGTACAATAGACAAATTAAAAACTTAAAAAACAAAAAGCACATAAAAAATACAAAACTCATAAAAACCGTGATGCTTTAACAACTTATCTTAACATTTGCGGCGAATTAAACGATGCCATTAGTAACGCGTTTGAAGAGTTCACATTAAAGACTGAGCTTGAAATCAAATCCTGTCCAAAAATTTTTTTCAAATATGTTAAATCAAAGTTAAAATCTGAAAATTTTCCTTCAAAAATGCAACTGCATGACAAAGTTGAAGAGAACCCGGCATACATCTCTGATCTATTTGCTGATTTTTTTTTTCAACAAAATTATACAACTTTCTCCGAATCTGATCGTGACTATACATTCTTCACCAACTTTCCTGAGTTCCCCAACTATTTCAATATTGAACATGTCAGCGCACGCGAAATTGAAGATACTTTAAAAGCTCTGGATGCGTCTAAAGGTCCGGGACCAGACGGAATTCCGCCAGCATTCATGAAACATTTAGCTAAAGAGCTAACTTCCCCACTGTTCTTGATTTTCAATATGTCGCTGGAATCCGGTTGCTTCCCGAAATTCTGGAAAAACTCATATCTAGTGCCTGTGTTCAAATCTGGTAAAAAAACCGACATTAGCAACTATCGAGGCATAGCCATTCTTTCCTGTATACCTAAGCTTTTTGAAGCAATAATAAACAAAAAGTTATTCCACCAAATAAAAAATAGAATTACCCCAATGCAACACGGTTTTTTCAAAGAGCGCTCAACAACAACTAACTTACTCGAGTTTATTAACTTCTCTTTGAACGCAATGGATAAAGGTAATTATGTTGAAACCTTATATACTGACTTCAGTAAAGCTTTCGATCGCATTGATATACCCCTGCTTCTCTTCAAGTTACGAAAAATTGGAATTCATCCACAATTACTCAAATGGATTGAATCGTATTTGACAGATCGTCAACAAACAGTCAAATTTAAAGGTAGAATATCGAAACCTATTCATGTAACCTCAGGAGTTCCTCAAGGCTCTCACTTGGGCCCTCTACTATTTATATTATTTGTAAACGACATTTCCTTTATTCTAAAACATGTAAAAATTCTTATTTATGCCGACGATATTAAACTTTTCATTGAAATTGAAAACGCTGATGATGTAAATATTTTTCGTAACGAGATAAAATATTTTTACATTTGGTGTAAAAAAAGCCTTCTTCAGCTAAACGTTAAAAAATGTAGTTCGATGGCTTTTGGCAGAAAAAGAAACATGCCAAGCAATATGATTTCCTTAGGAGATCAGGTAGTAGAGAAAAGTGAACGAGTTAGGGACCTAGGAGTCATACCCGACTCAAAATTAACATTCACTGATCACTACAATACAATTATTAATAAGGCTAGTAACATGCTCAGTTTTATAAAACGTTTCTGCTATAATTTCCAAGATCCATACACAATAAAAACACTTTATAATTCCTATGTCAGGTCACTTTTAGAATACTGTAGCATTGTATGGTCTCCGTTTTCTGCAACACATGTAAACAGAATAGAATCAGTGCAAAAACAATTCCTGTTATATGCACTTCGTAATCTACGATGGACGTCATTTCCCCTACCATCATATGACGAACGCTGCAGACTTATTGACATTCAATCATTAAAAGCCCGTCGTGAATTCGCAATGATGTCATTTGTTAACGATATCGTATCTCAACGTGTCGATTCACCCGAAATATTATCAAAACTCAATCTTTATGTACCTTCTAGAAATTTACGAACTCGGACTTTGTTTTCTTTAAATCATCAACGAAACAATTATGCTAAATACGGGCCAATTAATCAAATGATGTTAGTGTATAACCAACACTGTGAAACAATTGACTTTTCTATGTCGCGAACTAAATTAAAACAATATTTCAACTCAACGCGCAATTTAAATCGATAGAAAACATTCATTGTAATAATCCGTCAAGTGAAGAAATTATATTCAATTATGTATAAACTCTTTTTTTTTGCTCCCACTAGTATAAATAGCATATAGCATGTAAGTTAGTTTTAAACATATGTAGTCTACTTTTGTTTGACGAAATAAATAAATAAATAAATAAATCAATAAATAAATAAATACAAAAATAGAAACTCCACCCGCTCTAGCAGATCTACACGAATGATATGCATCGTAGTTTGATATGTTGCAGATTTCGTTTGGATAAAGCCAGGTTTCACTAAACACTACTACATGAACGTATTTCAAGTCATCGATCATCTGAACCAAATCACACATTTTACTGCGACAGCTCCTAGTGTTGAGGTGCAAAATATTCAAAGTCGATGAAGAGATCGTTACTGTATCTAGACGCTGATCGATCTCAATGCCTAGATGCTCTCCCCGCTGCTCCATATTTAAATAGAAGCAAAAAAACGTTTTAGTGGTTGCGCTCGAAAAAAAAAAATGATGAGACTATTGCTCCATGCCAGAAGGCAAATCCGTTCTCGATGCGATTCGTAAAGCTGTAGAGCTTTCATCTTTTTTGATGTAGATGTAGCCCCTATTGAACCATGCGAATTTGTAGTTGTGCTCCCTCTTGTAGGCTCTAACTACTTGTAGCAAAGTTTGGTTCTTCGGCGTTAGGTGATGGTTCAAGTAGATTCAATTCAATTCAATTCAATTTATTTATCACCTGATAGTGTAAGGTTAAACCTTTTAAATTACTACCTCAGAGTTGCATAACGTAAATACATATACATAACTATCAGATTCGCTGATGGATCAATAATCCAATGCTCTGACAAGATAGTGTGATATTCTTCGCTGCTGTCATTAATTTTTCCTTCACAACCCGGTTAGAGAATTGTACCAAGATTGGCTCGATTTGCTTAGCGTTCCTCGTCGATAAACGGGTGATTGCGAAAATATCACGGTCGAACAGCTCAACTCCCAGAGTCTCGCTTATTTTACACATAATTGCCCACTAGCTCGTAGTCGGCCGCGAGAATAAAAAAAAGGCCTCCCTCTCTTCCCTGCTAATTTAGAATTTAAAAAAAAAATGTACTTGGCTCAGTAAAACATAAATGGTATCGTGCCGTGTCAAATAAACTATTTAAAAACTTAACGTTTACAGGCCCTACTTGTCCTACGTTTATAAAATATTCATTGAAAGCTTCAGCTACAAGATATAGTGTTTCAATTTTCTGACCATTTTCAACCAAAGTGATTTCTTCGTTTTGTCTATAGCGTGCTTTGTTAAATACAACTTCGTTTATAACAGACCATAGTTTTTTTGGGATCTCCAGCACAATAATAAAATTTTGCATCGTAGTATGTCTTTTGAGCATTCCTTGTCTTATTTCTTATAGTGTTTCTGAGCCTTAAGTACTGATTTTTCAATATTATGTTATTGGGATCAGTTTTGAGTTTTTTGAACAACTTATTCTTCTTTTTTATATCTTCAAAGAGTTCGCTATTTATGTATGGTTGTAATGGTTTTTTTGCTATCGATACATTATAAACATGTTTATTGCTATTTATTTTGCTATTACAAAGGCTTTCGAAATCTTCACAGGTTGTCACAAGTTCCAATTGGCTTCTAAAATCATCATCTATAACATTATCATAGTTTACAATGCATTTTCTTATTTTTTTACTTTTGTGTACTACATTATTTTCAATACAACATATTATGGCTTTATGATCTGATATATGATTTTCAGTATCATTGATAATGATTGATATTTTCTTCTTAGAAATATCCGTGATAGCATGATCTATGATGGTTGAGATGGTATTTGATATTCTGGTTGCATAGTTACGGTGGAGTTTATTTATTATTTCAAATCCTTGCGCACTAATACGGTGTTTATAATCGTTCACAATGCTATTTTTATCATCCAATAAATTAATGTTCATGTCTCCTATTACGAGCATTCTAGAGTTTTTGTTTAGGGTATCCTCAAATTTATTGATGAAATCTTGCACATTTCTTCCGGGGTTGTAAACACCAAAAATTTTTAAATTATGATCAATTAGTTCAATTATTAAGAAGTTATTAACGTCATCCATCATTTCATAAATTTTCCTATGTTTCAAAGTGGATAATACAAAAATAGAAACTCCCGCTCTATCAGATCTACACGAATAATATGCATCGTAGTTTGATATGTTGCAGATTTCGTTTGGATAAAGCCAGGTTTCACTAAACACTACTACATGAACGTATTTCAAGTCATCGATCATCTGAACCAAATCACACATTTTACTGCGACAGCTCCTAGTGTTGAGGTGCAAAATATTCAAAGTCGATGAAGAGATCGTTACTGTATCTAGACGATGATCGATCTCAATGCCTAGATGCTCTCCCCGCTGCTCCATATTTAAATAGATGCAAAAGAACGTTTTAGTGGTTGCGCTCGAAAAAAAAATTATGAGACTATTGCTCCATGCCAGAAGGCAAATCCGCTCTCGATGCGATTCGTAAAGCTGTAGAGCTTTCATCTTTTTTGATGTAGATGTAGCTTCTATTGAACCATGCGAATTTGTAGCTGTGCTCCCCCTTGTAGGCTCTAACTACTTGTAGCAAAGTTTGGTTCTTCGGCGTTAGGTGATGGTTCAAGTAGATTCAATTCCATTCAATTCAATTTATTTATCACCTGGTAGTGTAAGGTTAAACCTTTTAAATTACTACCTCCGAGTTGCATAACGTTAAATACATATACATAACTATCAGATTCGCTGATGGATCGAAAATCCAATGCTCTGACAAGATAGTGTGATATTCTTCGCTGCTGTCATTAATTTTTCCTTCACAACCCGGTTAGAGAATTGTACCAAGATTGGCTCGATTTGCTTAGCGTTCCTCGTCGATAAACGGGTGATTGCGAAAATATCACGGTCGAACAGCTCAACTCCCAGAGTCTCGCTTATTTTACACATAATTGCACAAAGATCTTCATCGGTGGTTTTGATAACGTTCGACAGTAACATATTATTCGATAGCTGTTCTTGTTGGATGTAGTTGAGATCACGGTCTATGGTGGCTAGCTGCGATGAAACTTGTGCATGACTGACCTTGAGAGAAACAACGTCATTGTCCATTCGCTTCATGCTTTCCGTTGTTGTAACAATATTTTTCTTGAAAGACTCGAACACTGCGTTTATGAACCCTTGGGACCGTTTAACTTCATCAACTTCGGTGCCAAGTTTTCTCAACTCGTCCTTCATTTCCATAATGCTACGTTGGATTTCGTCTTTCGACAACTGAATTTCACGTTTGAGCAGATTGTGCAGATCTCCTAGCGTCATGTCGGTCGTCATATTGGTGACACTCTCCTTTAACGATCGTTTTGCCGGGTTTTCTGATGAGGAATTTCTGTCTTTTTTATCACCCTCCGTTGGGCTGAATTGTAAACGCTTTTAAGATTGGTTTCTAGTAGTAATCGGCATAGAACACTTTAGCTACACCTCGCAAATGGCAAAAAAACAGACAATACAGATGCTTTGTATTCCTTTCGGCACGGTCAAGAGAAAAGACGTCTATACTGCGCGAGAGCTCAACTGAAACTTTTTTCATTTTCATAAAACCAGTGTCAAACGGAAGGTTTAGTTGCCCCATAAGACCCTATTGATTTGTTTTGCAATCGGACTCTTTTTTTTTCTCTGTGTGGACTCGTCACTGCGACCAGAGACATTTTGATCTATTGTAATATTCCCCAGGTGTTTTCTGTACTCCGCACTTCATATTATTGGCAGTATCACTATTGAAGTGAATGATACGCTTTTTTATTTATTTCCGTGCTTGTGTGTGAGCGTTTACCCTTACATTTCTAGCTTACTGCTCTACTATACCGAGCCTCTTTTCTATCCTACCAATATCGCCAGATTACAATTGCCTGAACAGAAGCTACACCTAACGTTCCTCTGTGGCCTGGTTTATTCTAAGAGGGACTTATTATGTCAAGAGGAAGGAGTCTTATCGAAACCTTTTTCCTCGTGCCAATATCGCCAATTACAATTCCTTGTGGAGGGTAAATATTTCTGAAATCAGTTTTATTATAAGAAGGACTTATTTTGTCAAGAGGAAGGAGTCTTAACAAACCTCGTTTCTCCTACCAACACAGCGTCACAATCACAATTCCCTGAAGAGGCACTCAATGCTTCACCTCTGGTCAGGTTTCTTATAAGTAGGACTTATATTTTTGTCAAGAGGAAGGAGTCGTATCGAAACCTCGTTCCTCCAGCCAAGACCGCGTCATAATTACAATTCCCTGAAGAGAACTATTATACGTTACTCAGAATAGTTTTATTATGAGAGGGACTTTTTTGTTAGGATGAAAGGGTACTATAGAATTCAGCTTGAAGGAAGAGTATGTAGAAGAGAGCCTGAGAATGAACCCATGTTAAAGTCCTTTGACAACCAAATGGCCTGATTCTACTAAGATTCGAGCCCACGACCACTCGCTTATCAAAGCGGACTCTGTAACCTTGCGGCTACGAAGCTCTCTAATCGGACTCTTACTTTGCCTGTTATGTTTAAAAATGTGAAATCCAGCTATGAAAAGAAAACTATTCCGAGAAATACTTAGACTCACTTACTTTTCACAGAGATGGCTGAACCGATTTTCACAAAATTAGTGTCACAAAGAAGGTCTAGCTGCCTTATAACATCCTATGGAAATTCATTGCAATCGGACTGTAATTTTGTCTGTAATGTATCAATATGTGAAAATCACTAAACTTCATTATCTCACAAACCACACAACCGTTTAAAACAATATTAATATCAAATTAACGGGCTAGTTAAGGGTAAATTAAAGAATTTTTTAATGACTAGGCATGTGGTCCCCGTGGCTCTGTGGTTAGCGATGTCGGTCGGATAGCTCTTCCACACGGTTGTGATTTCGGGCTTGATTCCCGATCGAGTCGAGGATCTTTTCGAGCTGAAAATTTCCTCGACTCAGCACTGGGGCACGGTGTATCGCCAGAAAACAATATCGATAACGAATTCCCTCAACTAATCTAGTTGATCGAGACCGCTATTAGCCCCAAAGCTAAGCATGCGATATTGTTTATATGTGGTTCAAAAGTTGTGGAAAGGAACATGTTCCGATGACCGATGGACTAATTTCAACAATCTATTGTCTAATGAAAGGTTTGGTCAACATTTCATTTAATTTTAATCGGACTTTTATTTCAACCGTTATGCAATAAATTCTGAAAACAACGAAAGTCTATCAACTCAAAGATTACACGACTTATTTGAACATAACTACGGGCTGTCTCTCAAACGTAACCAAAGCAAAAGCAAAGCCTTGGTGCTACATTCCGTATCGTAACTCGACCTTCTGTTTATTATACACAGACTTCGCAGCCAACTGTTAAGTGTACAGGACAGTTGCGGGGCTAGCGCTACGATCCTACTGACACTAACAGTCTCTCTCGAGCCGAGATTCGAACCTACGACGACTGGCTTATTAGGCCAGCATCATTCCTCGAGACCAGCTGGTCTCTCAAACGTACAAATAACAAATTTATAACAATTTGATACGTGGTTCAAAAGTTATGGAAAGAAATGAAATTAATTGATCTAAATATATTGTACTATTTTAACGTTCCCAGAATTGCTCGTCATTGAGGTGTTTGAAATTAGGAGTCATTTTTTTATTTCGATATAAGCACAAATATAACGTCAAATTTCACATTTTATGCTTCAATTTTTGCTTCAAATACAACATCAATATTCTAGGACCCAAAGATTGAATATACCTTTATTGGATTGAATTTGTCTATTTAAGGTTATTTTCCAGAAACCATAACTCACAAAATCGGATTCCAAAATGAAGTATGGAGTTGATACCTGGCCTTTAAGCATTATCCCGGCTCTTGAAAAACTCACATTGGGTAATGAAACTGGAAGCTACTATTCAAAAATTTAAAACGGCGCCTAAATTTGTTTTTGCCTCTGGGTATCATACTGTTCCACAAATTCTCATATTGAATGAACCTTTTTAGGCTGTGGTTCATCAGGAAAAACTTTCTTACTATAAAAAGTAGAATCTTAAATGATATATAATCGAGTCCGACCAATATATGACTACAGTGAAGTTTCCACCGAACAAAACAAAATTCGCATCATATATTTAAGACATATTTATATCATGTTACTTCCAGAATGTTCGGTATAGTTATGCTTTTGGCTACCAAAATTTGTTATTTAGAGTGAAAAATAAATCCAGCAGAAATTATCAAGGTGTATTTTTTGCTATTAATTGAAGGTTCCATGTAAATCTATTCAAACAAATAATAAACCCGAAAGGGAAAGGCTGGGTCTCACCGCTAGGAGGATTAATTTAGGGTTTTTTGTCAAGATACAGTCATTACATTTCTTGGTGCTCTAGAGTCACTATGAGCGGGAAAGGGTTAACACGCACGACCTGCAGAAAAGAGGGGGAATTTCTCCACTGTCCACGCCTACTCATGGACTTCGAGAACGAATTTTGTCCGCTTTTATATTCGCGGACTTCAACATTTAATTTGGATTAGCTGAAGACATGATGAACACATGATGGAGAGGATACAATACCGTTGTTTGTGTATCGTTTCAGGTTGCATTCAATCGACACATACCATATTTTTCGAGGTCATAGAAAGAGTACTACCACTAAAAGTGGAGTTTTTCGAGCTGGCTCTGCGTTTTCTCATTAAATTATAAATAATGAATTCAACGCTAGTTGGGAACTCTGAGAAATGTTTGGAAGCTGTTAAGAAGCCCTATGGAGATTAACCCTTCGTTTGTTACTCAATACCGTGAGATTTCACCATCGCTCAACAATTCTGCTGTTGTGTATGATCTGACGATGAAAAAAGAAAAACATGAATTTCTCGAAGCAACAGTTTTGCCATCAATATTTCTTTCTTTCTAAGTTGGCCATCAGCAGTGTAGTCGAGATCATCTTAAATGGCGAAGTACCGAGTCGACTTAACGAATCGTTTTTTTTTTCACAACATTCATTTGACACGGCACAATATTAACGAATCGTTTGACGAGAAATGTCGGCAGATATTAGATGAAAAGAACACAGCGCGGACAGTAACGCTGCGAAGAGCCACCCATCAGGACGTGAAGCCTTACAAACAGAAACGGAGACAGCAAACCCAACTCTCCTAGGAAAAAGGCGCTTAGCTAGAAGGAGGAGATGTGCGAAGAACTACAACAGCTGTACCGCCCTCATGAAATACGAGAATTCTATCGGAAATTCAACGCATTCCGCAAAGATTTTGTTCCGCGAGCCGAAATGTGCGGGGATAAGGATGGAAGTATCTTGACAGATAATCGTGAAGTGATCGAAAGGTGGAGACAGTATTCCGATGATCATATGAATAGCGTACAGGCAGAAGACCAGAAAAGCGACGCAGGAGCCTCTATCGGTGCAGCTAGCGACGGAGATATGCCACCCACATCGATAGGCGAAGTTGATGCTATCCGGCGGCTTAATGAAAACAAGGCAGCTAGAAAGGACTGTATCGGAGCGGAGCTTCTCAAAATGGGCCTGGGCAAATTGTCCAGTTGTTTGCATCTGCTGATTGTCAAGATTAAAGAAATAGAATGCCTACCGGAGAAGTGGAAAAGGATGGGGTTATTTGTCCACAACGAACCAGATCTCTTCTCTACGGCAGATCCTCCAAAAATGCCGCGAATACAGAGTCCCTACGCATCACCTCTTAATCGACTTCAAAGCCGCTTATGACACGATTTATCGTAAAGAACTATGGAGAATACTCGACGAGAATGGCTTCCCGGAAAGCTCACCAGAATGATAAAAGCTACGATATAGTATGTGCAGTGTTGTGTAAGGATTTCGGGTACTGGTCAATATTGCGCTAGAAGGTGTTGTGATACGAGCGTGAATAGATTCGTTATACGTATGATGTTGACGCTGTCGGCAGAACATTTGAGGCGGTGGCAGATCAGTACATCAGCCTGAAATGAGAAGCGGAGAAGATTGGATTGAAGATAAATACGTCCAAAATGAAGTACATGCTAGCGGGTGGTCCTGAGCGCGAAAGGGCACGCCTAGGTAGTGTTGTGATAACCGACGATGACGAGTTTGAGGTAGTTCACATGTTCGTGTACATTGGCTCAATGGTGACTGAGAGCAACAATACTAGCCGTGAGATTAGGAGACGAATTATCTGCGGGAGTCGTGCCTACCACAGGTTCCAGAAAAATACGACCGAAACTTCATAAACTAACTACATTTGTTTGTCCTATGACTACATTTTATATAGTAATAAAGTGGCCTAAACACCATGCCGGGAACATCGGAAATTGCGGATTCGAGACCCGGCTGGACGAGAGAAATATTTTGACGTAGAATTACGTCTTTCGGAAACATATACAGGGGACTAGTTTCATTACAAAGATCCAATTTCAAAAACCAAAAACATCGGCAGCGTCACAAAAATTGTCCGTTTTCAACCGTTTTTAGCTCAGTCAGTTTCCAATCGATTTTCGTCATTTTTGCAGTAATCGATTGGAAAATCAACCAAGCACCCGTCCAAATGCAGAAAGTTGTAATCTGATTGTTCGAAAGATTGTACTATTGAAAATTGTCAAGCTTGTCGAAGCGCAAATGTCGACCTCTGATTGGTCACACAATGTTTCTTTCCCTAACAAGGTCGACAGAATATACCTAGTTGACTATGAATGTGCGCTTTGTGTTTTATGTATAATTCATTCCATGATTGTGCCGATACTACACGGACGTTGGTTGCTGATCGAAGAAAGAAAAGCCGGGTTTCAATCTTTGTCAGGGCGGATATCGCGCGCTATCTGGACCATGAAGCATTTATGCGATAATTGAATGAAATTTGCAACTGCAGCAACCAGTCTTTTTCAAGGCTACTAAATATATTTGGAAGAGCATAATGAAAGGTTATTACTAAATTGCAACTTTGATTGCAGTTTGATGCTGCTGCAATTGCCCAGCAGTGTGATGTATATTACGATTCATTAACACTGTGCGTCACAAGCGGTATATGCGAAACAAATCCGATTCCAAACAGAAAAGTTCAGCAAGTTCTGCTCACGGCGCAGAGTCCGTTTTAGAAAATTCATAACACTTCATTAACAAATATGTAACGTCTTTAAGAAGACGGTTGTTGCTTGACATCACGGCATAATTACGACCCTTATATCCGATACGAGAACGGGAACATCTTCTTCCTTCAAGCCGTGCAACACACGATACATGTTATATTGTTGCCTTTATAAGGCAACAATAGGTTGACAAGAGGAATGTAACAATTTACTTGGAGCAGCAAACGTACGGCGATCTGAACCTTGCGGCAAGTGTAATAGTAGAACGTTTGTTGTAATCCGTCAACCGGGAAGCAACCGAAATGTTTCTCCTTACAACGAGGTACGACCTGTTGTGACAAATTTCCTGACTCCTTTGTCGCTTGCCTCTGGTGCCATCTCAATGATGATATATTTGTTGCCAGGTACACAGTTGACGATAAAATATTGCGCTTTCACGCTCAAATTTTGCTTATATACCGACAAACTATGAGCAGCGTAGCCCATCCTCTTTTTTCGAACGTTGGAGGATGACATAACTGGAAATCATTTTTCCAGTTATCCCAATCAACAACGTGCAAAAAATTTATGTCAGGGCGGATGCGCGCTATCTGGACCATGAAGCATTTATGTGATAATTGAATAAAATTTGCGATTTCATTAACACTGTGCATCACAAGCGGTATATGCGAAACAAATCCGTAAATGTCAATTTACTAAGTTTTCATCATAACAAACCAGTCACTTCTTACAGCATCTCGATCATACTCATGGTTCATAACAATTTACAGAAGGGGCATCTTTGCCGATTGAGGATTCCGGCCTTTCTCTGGTTAAACTCCGTCTTCTTACAGCATCATGAAATACAAACAATCTTCATATTCATATACTTGACCATGGATTCCGACGATACCTTCGAAAAATTAAAATTCTTTCTGCTTTGTTTATTTTAAACATTTAACAAGGCTGAAATTATTAACTGTTACTGCACAGTTCAATTGTCTGGTAAATACAACTAATATCAATCATTTTTGAATTGATTAACCGATTTATTTTTTGTTTCTTTGAACAGAGTCGACTTGAGCACATCGATTAGTGCGTTTTCGACGTAGAGTTATGTCTTACGGCAACATATATAGGGGTAAACTGTAAAACCGAAAGCATCGAAAGCGTCACGAATATAGCCCACTTTCAAAAGTTCTGAACTCAGCTAGTTTCCAACGGATTCCGTTTATTTTTAAAGCAAAAATAATATACGAAACAAATACGGAAAAATATATCGCTTCACACCATTAAAATGATTAACCCTAATCGAGTGTATTTCCAAAGCTATCGCAAAAAAATATTGACATAAGACAGGCTGTCGTAATTCTACGTTAACCTTGCGGTCGTTTCGTATAAACAACCTCTTCCACTTTTTTAAGTCCAAATCACATCCGCAGCCCGTGTTCATTATTAGCATCCTCGAAAAAATCACATAAATTGCCTACTTTATAACTTAAAATAAACGGTCAAAACGTCCAATTCACCGCGCAAAGTGCTCCTTGTAAAAACCCTTTTTGACCGGTTGTTTTCTACGGGCATGAGACGTAGACAATGCTTGAACGACGAGTTTTCGAACGACGAGTGCTAAGAACCATCATTGGTAGTGTGGAGACGGAGAATGAATCATAAGCGCGCGTAACTCTGCAGTGAACCCGCCATCCAGAAAGCAGCCAAAGCTGGCTGGATACGTTGGACAGGGCACGTTGCGAGAACGACGAACAACTACCTTGCAAAATTGGTTCACACCTCGAACCCGATAGGTACGAGGAGAAGAGGAACGCACGGGTACGGGAGAACTGAAAGAAGAGATGAGAACTTTCGCGACGCTACTAAAAACCATAAGCACGGCGCATTCGCGCAAACTAGTTTTGTTTTGGTTTCCTGCCATTGTCGAGTCTATATCCTATAAGTTGTAACGTAAGTAGCGTTTTTAAGTAAAAATTAAAGGGTAAATGAACTCAGTGCAGTTTGTTTGATCCAAAAGTATTTGCTTGCGTCCGCTAAAAGTACGCGTTTTAAACAGCATTTGCACTGTCTCTCGGCCTACCCCTATCTACATGTTGACGGAGCCGTCAACAAATGCACTCAATCCCGCGCAATGTGTCTACAGAAGCTTTTTCAAAAGGTTCAATTAGGCTCGAGATATTGTTTGAGTTATTTCGCGCTTCATGCCTAAACACTATGTGGCAAACGCACATCTCTATAGGATAGACTTAGTCGACAGTAATCTGTTCAAATATGAAGATATTGAACACGTAATCTTCAAATGCCCTCAGTACCACAAAGCAAGGACTAAGCTTATAAATTCTTTCCAGAACCAGAAAGTAACAACTACAATGCACGTACGAGATGCGCTTGCTAACCGCAGTAGTTCCTACTTATAATTTCTCAAAAGATATCAAATATCCAATTGGTTTACCACGGTGCATCTTCTTCCAACACAACCATTAACAAATGTTTTACACTAGCTTTGTTCTATTTTCAATTTCTTAGAAAGACAAGAATAACCATTCCTTCCAAAAAGCTATATGTTCGGATACAAATACACTAGCGCGGCCTGGTTGACAAAACTATTGATAAAGCTGTGGGAAGATCCCTCGGTCATCGAATTTTCGAAGTCACCCCATCAAACTGTCATCGATGCAGAAAGCCGATTTTCATTTGTTGACTTCCTTGTTCCGCCAGCTAGAAAATTCACCGAGGTATAAATAGCGATCCAGCACGTGAAATACCTTCTCTTCTACTCCGACACGGATGGTATTCAGTACTCTAAATGAGCCCTAATAGTGTGTTTCCAATTAATACATGAATTTTCAGTTAAAAGTTAAATATAAGAATTAAAAATGTAGTTGTAAACTGGAATATTAATAAATTAAGTGAAATTAACCTGCAAAATCAAGAGAAAAATTTATCAAGTAAAAAGCTATATTAAACGTGTTACATGAACTGAAATAAAACAAACTTGAAAGTGATCTGTAAAGAAACCAACGCAGCCACGTCTGCTGTTATCCGCTGAGATATCGACATCTGGTCCTTCGAACCGGATGGGCCGCACGCTCCGGTCATCTGGAACACCCCTTAATCTCGTGAACCTGCTATCCGTGGATTTGGCCACTATTTGAAGTAATCCGACATAAGGTCGAGTTGCTGCTAAAATTTCTAATACAAGGCATATAAATTGCCTGGAGAAGGTGATTACATTTCCAAATCTTTACATCCTATCACATTTGTGCTCCGCGTTGCTTTCGATTTCACAGATCGATCTACGTTCTCGCCTACGTTCCGGCCTTCGTCTTACCTCCCGCCATCATGTCTAACGAGCGACGAGTGAAAGCCCTTAAAAACCGAATGAAGGGTCTGCAGACGTCCTTCTCACTCATCAAAACGTTTGCAGACCAAGAGGGTTAACTCCAGAAGTACCGTTTCGCCTGGAGAACCTGAACAAAGTCTGGACCGACTTAGAAGCTCTAGATGAAGCCGGTATGGAACAGCATCTGAAATATCGAGCCACCTACGATTCGGCGTACTACAGGGTTAAAGGCTTTCTTCTATCCGTAATTAAATCGCCACAGTCGTCTCCGACACCTCCCGCTTCGACTTCTGCTTTAAACCAGCAAAGCCCTACGTCATCCCACGTTCGTCAACCAGACATAAAACTTCCGGTTTGCAATGGGAGTCGGGATAGTTGGCTGAATTTCCATGACCTCTATATCTCTCTGGTTCACTCATCTAACCATCTGTCTAATATTCCGAAATATTACTATCTTCGCTCTCCGGCGATGCTCTTAAACTTGTTCAAACGATTCCCATCACAGCTTTAAATTACCCCGTTGCATGGAATTTATTGGAAGAGCATTATTCCTATAATGCTCTTTCACGGTTGAAACAGTCGTACCTCAACGCCCTCTTCGAGTTCGCTCTTCTTAAACGCGAGTCGGCAGTAGATTAACACGTCCGTGGTTGAAAAGCTCGAGTCAAATGTAAAAGTGCTACAGCAACTAGGAGAGAAAACGGAGTTCTGGGACCTTGTTCTCATTCGAATGCTCAGCGTCCGTCTAGATGCCACTACCCGTCGCGATTGGGAAGAATATTCTTCGTCCAAGGACGGTGTCTCGTTCAAAGATCTAACAAGCTTTATTCAGAGAAGAGTATCTGTTCTTCAAACACTGAAAGAAAAAACTCCGCCTTCCATACTGTCGTTAAACCAGCTGGAAAGGTTTCCTCAACGTCCGACTGCCTGTCACACTTTCAGCCAGTTCTCCACTGATCGGAAATGCTGCATCTGCTATGAGCATCACCCGCTCTACCTGTGTCCTACGTTCTCAAAAATGAGCGTTGAGGACAAAGAAAAGGAGATTCGTCATCTACAACTATGTAGAAATTGCCTGCGTAAAGGACACGTCGTTCGTGACTGACAGTTTCCCAGCCCGTGTCGCAAATACAAAAACCGTACTCAACTTTGTTCCACTGAACCCGCTATGGCTGCGAGACAACATCATACTACGTCGTCGAAGTCAACAGTAAATCTCACTTCTGAAACCCAACCACGAACATCAGCCACAGTGATTGTAAACGAGATTCCCAGCTGCGTCGCTACTTAAACTGAACATACTAGTGTACTTCTCGCCACCGCCGTTGTCCTTTTCGTCGATGATAATGGGACTGAGCATGTAGTTAGAGCACTCCTCGATTCTGGCAGTGAGTGCTGTTTCGTGTCGGAAAGATTTCTCCAAACAGTAAAAATCAAACGCAGAAAGGTTTCCGTCCCTATCTCTGGAATCGGCCAAGCTACCGTCAACGCTAAGTTTGCAGTTCTCCCACAAATCCGATCACGAGTCTGCAATGACACTACTACAGTTGAATGTTTAGTTTTACCCCGGTTGACATTGGACTTGCCCTCCACCTCCATCGATGCTTTTACTTGGAACATTCCGCCAGGGATCCAGCTTGCAGATCCAGCTTTCTTCAGTCGCAAAGTAATCGATCTACTTCTAAGGGCAGATGTCTTTTTCGAGGTCATTAACGTCACGGGTCGAATTCGAATTGGCGATGACCTTCTGCCTCTCATTACTTATACGTTTGGTTGGGTAGTTTCAGGAAGAATTTCCAGCCCAAAATCTAACAGACCGCTCGTCGCAAATGTTGCCACCATCCGCGATTTCACGCAAATGATGGAACGATTGAATAGGGAAATCCTTCTTCATGCCACTCTGTCGAGGAAGCCGCCTGTGAAGCTCACTTCAAAGAAACCGTCTCTCGTAACGAACAAAGACGATACATTGTTCGCTTACCCGTAAAACCTGATGTCTTGGACCGGCTTGGCGACAACCGTCGTACCGCATTCCGAATGTTTCGAGCCATGGAAACACGAATGGCTCAGAATCCTCATCTTCGTGAACAATACGTCGACTTTATGATCGAATACGTCATCGGCCCATCGTCCAAGATGATATGAGGTCCATCATCATTCGCGGCAGAACACATCGTGTTATGCTAGTTGCTGATGCTAAACAAATGTTCCGCCAGGTTGATGACCGCGACACCGCTTTGCTGAGAATCCTATGAAAAACTCACCTGATTTATCACTGGACACGTACGAGCTGAAAATGGTTACCTATGAGACAGCCTGTGCACCTTTTCAAGCTACAAGAGTTTTAATACAGCTGGCCGACGACGAACAACACGACTTTCCAGAAGCTGCTCAAGTCCTGCGCAAGGATTTTTATGTGGATGACCTTTTCTCCGGTGCAGAAAGCATAGAGAAGGCCATCGAACTTAAAGAACAGCTTACCTCACTTCTTGAAAGAAGAGGATTCGTCCAACGTAAATGGGCATCTAACGAACCTGCAGTTCTTCGTGATAAGCTGGCTCTAGAACCATCAGTGGACCGCTCGTAACCAATGCATAAAGACACTCGGATTTAATTGGGAACCTGCCACCGAACATTGTCGCTACCGTGTCTCATTAACATCTGATTCTGCGGAAATTACTAGCACCAAAAGAAATGTTCTTTCGAAAATTGCCCGACTTTTCGACCCCATTGGACTAGTGGGGCCCGTAATCACGGCTGCAAAACTATTCATGCAAGAGCTGTGGACCTTGAAAAATAACGCTGGAGAGGCATGGGGCTGGGACGATGAATTACCAACAGCCATCAAGGAGCGTTGGCTGGCTTACTGCGATCAACTTCCGCGATTGAACGATTTGAAAATCGAGCGATGGGTTCTCTGCGAAACTCCGTCATCGATTGCACTTCATTTCTCCTCAGACGCTTCACAGCGTGCATACGACGCATGTTGCTATTTTCGCTCTGTCGACGCTTAGGGCACAATCAAAGTTGCACTACTAACAGCTTAATCTCGCGTTGCTCCTCTTCAGCAGCAGACCATTCCCCGCTTAGAATTGTGTGGCGCCCGCCTAGCTACGGAGCTGTTACAACAGGTCCACAAATCTGTGAATCATCCTGGCGAAATCTACTTTTGGGTGGACTTAACAATTGTCCCCAACTGGCTGAAAGCACCACCATGGGTCACTTTCGTCGCCAACCGCGTATCAAAAATTCAACGTTACAACGTTACACTGCTTTTGGAATCACGTTGCTGGCCAAGTCAACCCATTCATTTATCGATTCGCTAGTGAGCAAGTTTTCGAACTACAATAACATACTACGCATCATCGCATATTGTCGCCGTTTCTTTCGAAGATACAAACCAACTTCCGAGCCGTCTACATCACCAGCACATCCGTTCCTTAGCTCAAAAGAGTTACAAGAAGCCGAAGCCGTCGTCATTCGTCTGGTACAACAACAGTCGTACAATGAGGAATGGACTGCACTGCAAAACTCACGACCAATCGCATCTAAATCCAAACTTCATTGGTTTCAACCCTTTAGTGGCAATGATCAGTTGATGAGAATCGGGGGCCGTCTAACCCAAGCGCCCCAACCTTCCGAAAGTAAACATCAAATTATTTTACCAGGAAAACACCCACTATCCACTCTTTTACTTCGTTCGCTACACCACAACCATTTGCACGCCGCCCCTCAGCTACTGGTTAATGGTCTCCGCCTGCGATACTGCATCACAGGGGCCAGAAACTTGGCGAATATCGTTGTCCGAAACTACATTACCTGTGTAAAAGCACGTCACAAACTGCTGTAGCAATTTATGTCGGAATTACCGTCCTCCCGAGTCACAGCAAGCAGTCCTTTCTACATCACCGGTATAGATTACTGGGGCCCTATTCTGCTAAAACCAACCCACCGTCGCGCCGGACCCAAAAAAGCTTTTGTTGCAGTGTTCATCTGCTTCACTACCCGTGCGGTTCATCTCGAGCAGGTTACCGACTTACCTACGGCCAAATTCCTGCAGGCTTTGAGAAGATTTGTGGCACGAAGAGGACTATGCCACATAGTCTACTCGGACAACGGACGAAATTTCATCGGTGCAGCTAACGAGCTGCGTAACCTAATCTAAGACAAGCAACACTACCAAGCACTAGCCACCGAATGTGCAGCCAATAACATACGCTGGGTATTCAACCCTCTCAAGGCCTCACACTTTGACGGCCTGTGGGAGGCAGCCATCCACTCCACCCAGAAGCATTTTGTGCGGGTTCTCGGCACTACCCGCCCACGACGATATAAAAACACTATTGACGCAGATCGAATGCTGCTTAAATTCACGTCCTCCTACACCCTTAAACGATGACACAACTGACGACGAGGTCCTTAATCCTGGTCATTTTTTGGTTGGGTCCGCACTCAAATCCGTTCCTGATTTTGACCTTGCGGAAGTTCCTCGTAATCGACTAACCAATTGGCAGCTAGTTCAAAAGAATTCCAGATAACATGGAAGCGATGGCATCTGGAATATTTAGCCACTTTACAGCCAAGAACAAAGTTCGGCGACTAACCTATCAACCTACAAACGGTTCAACTGGTCCTGCTTATGAAGGAAAAATCGCCACCAATGCTCTGGCCGACCGCTAGGATTGAACAACTTCATCCAGGAGCCGATGGAATTATACGGGTGGTCACTCTCCGCACCGCCCAAGGTAGCTAAACTCGTCCAGTAAGTAAAGATTGCCTGCTGCTAATCGCACCAATCAACACCAACCGCAAGCCGACCAGAATTCGAAGCAAAACAACAGCAATGAGTCACCTCATCACCCAACTTCGTCGCTAATTTATCCCGATGCATCTTCAACATCTGAGTCACTTGAAATGAGAAAATACAAGGATAAAAATAATACAGCTGGAAGAACCACGTTCGATTGCCGATAACAATAACAAACATCGAGCAGAAGCGGAAACGTCAACAGTCAACGTCTGTCATTACGGGAACAGCAACCAATAGTCATCAGAAATGGTGATTTCTGAAGGGGCCAGGATGTTTGCAAACGAATACACTAGCGCGGCTGGTTGTCAAAATTATTGATAAACCTGTGGGAAGATCCCTCGGTCATCGAATTTTCGAAGTCATCCCATCAAACTGTCATCGATGCAGAATGCCGATTGTCATTTGTTGACTTCCTTGTTCCGCCAGCTAGAAAATACACCGAGTATTCAGTACTATAAATGAGCCCTAATAGTGCGTTTCCAATTAATACATGAATTTAAAGTTAGAAGTTAAATATAAGAATTAAAAATGTAGTTGTAATCTGAAATAGTAATAAATTAAGTGAAATTAACCTGCAAAATTAAGAGAAAATTAATCAAGTGAAAAGCTAAATAACACGTGTTACATGAACTGAAATAAAACAAACTTGAAAGTGATCTGTGAAGAAACAAACGCAGCCACGTCTGCTGTTATCCACTGAGACTATAAAAAAAGATAAAAGGGTTTTTGTGGCCGTTAGAGGAAGAGCAAACGTTCAAATGGGTTTTTTTTTTAAACTAATAAGGTAAGTCTTTTATAGTTCCTTAGTTCCTTCAATAAAATCGAAAATTGAGCACGGGAAGACTAAAAACAAAGACACTGAAAAACAAAACAAACAACATTTATTAGATTACCTGGCCGATGTTTGGAAGATCATCAGATTGCAGTCCCGTATCTTCTAAGAATGATGAATCAGCAACAGGAAGCCTTTGCTCTTGTACGCTTGCAAGTCTATAAGAAATAAACATTGTAGGTAATGTATATATATATATATATATATATATATATATATATATATATATATATATATATATATATATATATATATATATATATATATATATATATATATATATATATACATATATATATATAAATATATATATATATATATATATATATATATATATATATATATATATATATATATATATATATATATATATATATATATATATATATATATATATATATATATATATATATATATATATATATATATATATATATATATGTGTGTGTGTGTGTGTGTGTGTAGAGAGTAATCTCACGATTATATCAGTACCTGATTTAATCACCTCTTTTTCACTCGATTTTATCATCATATTATACGATGGTTGGTTATAATTTCGGCTGAGCAGTCTTGAATAAGTAGAACGATCTGGTTTTTTACTGTCCGACGTTTCGTCATTGATGAGTGACATTTTCAGGGGAAACTGTTGGTACCATCCGCCATCGCAATAGACTTTTATGAACACCAATATTGTAGAATGTACCCCGGATCGCCCCAATTAATGTTGACGATAAGCTTTAAAAATAATCCAGACAAGGAACGAACAAGAATTATGTAAGTCACAAACAACTCAACCACAGACAATTAGCTAAACTCTTACCAATTGTTAACAAATTTAAGAATTAAAACAGACACTAATCGCTAATAAACACCAACAGTTTCCCCTGAAGATGTCACTGATCAGTGACGAAACGTTGGACAGTAAAAAACCAGATCGTTCTACTTATTCGAGACTGCTCAGCCGAAACTATAACAACCATCGTACAATTCCCAACAGTCGAACTCTCATACAACAATCATCATATTATATTTCATCAAAAAAATGTCACTATGAACTGGTTTCCGTTCGATTAATTAAATGGTGATTCAAGCCATCACGTATATTCATATATTTTTTAAGCTATTAAACTACGCATCTTTTGATTTAGAAAAATGGGCGATCAATTCACCTAAAATTTAGATATAAAATTTTTTTCTTCATTTGATTGAGATGGACGCATAGTGTCTACAACAAATCTGTTACATATTACGAACCATATGAAGTTTTCTTTCAAAAGGCACCAAAAACTCCAATTCTCGTTTTAAATTTTTCCCAAATTTTTCAGAATTTTTTAACCTTCTATAAAGTTATCAGCCTTCCAAAAATGAATGTTTTTGCAAAAAAAATATTATTTTTTTATCGAAAATAAACAAGCTTTGCCATTTGCCAAAATATTATTTTCAGGAGTAATTGCACGTCCACCATCTCCAAATTTCGCAATTATTCACATGTTACAGTTCCACTGTCAGTTAAGATACAAAATTTCGTCGTTCAAAGTCTGTAGACAGCATCCTCGATCAATTTTTCGACGTGGGACTACGTCTAACCGCACTATATCGAGATACATTCCGCGAAAACAAAAACCAAGATGTTACGTCGGAATGAAAGATTTCAAACGGTTATACTGATGTAACCACATGATCGATCACAATAATCAATTTTCATTATCACTTCATTGTTAAACAGTGAAAATTGAATAAAAGTTTCAAGGTCGAATTTTTACCAACGATGTACCAATCATATGCGAGCACGCCTGGCACAAGGTTCATGAATAGACACCAACTGCCTGCTGTGATATCCTATATAGCAGTGGCAAAAAAAATGACAAAATCTCCTCGTTAACTTATGTTAACTTCCATGAACCTAGACTATTCTGATATCTTGAAGGTGAAGCTTTTGCAGAAAGTTTGTAACCACCTCCACTATCAGTCAGTATTACGTTCTGCTGTTAATAAATATGTTAATTTTAATAAAACTGATGTCTTGAAGGAGGATATGATGACACAGGCAACAGTACTGCACTGAGCAATGTATGAACAGAGCGCTGGTTACTCGTCATCTATCAGTGCAGAAAAACTCGATATACATTTTTAGGCAGTCAAGCAAAATGAACACTACATTGCCGCTGTTGACGCACAGTGGGGCGTGGAACACAATCGAATTGCCGTTTGAATTGTCTTCTTCTTCTTTTTTTTGTTTCGCATAGCAGCAAACATCAAAATTCAATATGATTATTCGGGTGCCGCAAAATACGCTGCGCTGCCGCGGCGGGGACAACAAAATGCGTTGTTTATTTTTGAGCTCTACACTCCGCTTTTTTCGGATTTTTTTTAAATAACTGAATTTAGGGTATTTAAAAGACAATAGAAAACCAAAATGCTCCGTACAGATCTTTGAATAGGTAGTTAAACGAGTTGTACTGATGATTATATTTTACTAGCTAAATGTATTTAGTCCAATTAGACGATACTAGTTGCACCCCGCGGTGGCGGTATGGAGGAAAACCAAATTCATTCTATCTTGATATTAGAGTTCCGACATTAGTATTTGTATTTTTAAATTGAATTTTTTTTGCCTTTCTCCTAGAAAGGTATAGCAATCACTTGCAAAACCGAAAGTATAAAAGTGCTCCAAAGGGCCGAATGGCATATATCACTCGACTCAGCTCGACGAGCTGAGCATTTTCTGTATGTGTGTATGTGTGTGTGTGTGTGTGTGTGTGTGTGTGTGTGTGTGTATGTGCAGATTTTTATTCTCACTCACTTTTCTCAGAGATGGCTGGACCGATTTTCATGAAACTAATTGCAAATGAAAGGTCTTGTTGCCCCATAAGACCCTATTGAATTTTATTGTAATCGGATTTTTAGTTTAGAGGTTATGTTTAAAAATGTGAAAATCATGAAACATCAATATCACAGAAACTACACAACCGATTTGAACAAAATTGGTCTTGAAAAAACGGGCTACCTAGAAAACCCTTAAGTTTTGAATTTCATAAAGATTGGATTTGTGGTTCAAAAGTTATGAAAAGAAACGTGTTCTGAAGACTGTTCAATCTCACTCATGTTTCTCAGAGATGGCTGTACTGATTTTCATAAAATCAGTGTCAAATCGAAGGTCTAATTGCCCCATAAGACCTTATTGATTTGGTTTGCAATCGGACTATTACTTTGCCTGTTATGTTTAAAAATGTGAAATCCAGCTATGCAAAGGAACATATTCCGAAGACTACTTGGACTCACTCACTTTTCTCAGAGATGGCCGACCCGATTTCCACAAAATTAGTGTCAAATGAATGGTCTAACTGCCTCAGTAGACCCTATTGAATTTTACTGTAATCGAACTGTAACTTCATTTGTAATGTGCCGACTTGTGAAAACCACGAAACTTTATTATCTCAGGAACTACACAACCGAATGCACGACGAATCAGCCATAGGATATGACCAAAGTCAAATAACAAATCGTTTGAAATGATTGGTTTTATCGAAATGACAACATCCTCGTCTTTTGGCTTCTGTACATCACCCTAATTCTGAATATATTCATATTGGGTGGTATTCTGTCATTATCAGCAGACTTTCTGGCATCAATCTGACACCGGAAATTCCCATATTGGGAGGTATTTTTGGTCGTTTTCCAGAAACTAAAAGTGGTCGTCTTCAAATTCAAAATAGTGTACAGGGTCAATGTTTGGTTTCTATGTATCATCACGTTTACGGAAATATCCATATTGAGTATTTTTCGGTAATTTCCGACTGTTGCCTATAAGTTGCCATTTAGCAATTCAAAATGGTGCCTGAGGTCAATTGTTAGCTCCTTGCATCATTCTGGTTCCAGAGATACTCATATTGGATCGTATTTGTTTATTTTAGGCTGTTTTTCACAAACCGGTAGTCGCCATCTTGGATTTCAAAATGGTATTTAGGATACTGGTTAAAGAAAAACTCATATTGGGTGATATTTGGTCACTTTGGACTGTTATTCAGAAGCCGAAAGTCGTCATTTTGGACTTTAAAATTGCCTGTGAAATCAATTTCTGTCATCTGGGCGTAATTCTGGTTCCGAAAACATTCATATTGTTTGCCAGACACCGGAAGTCACCATCTCAAAATTCAAGATTGTGTCTGTGATCAATTTTTACGGTTCCGAAAAGACCCATATTGGGTGGTATTTGGTCATTTGCCGCTGTTTTTCCGACACCGGAAGTCGCCATTTTGGATTTCATAATGGCATTTGGAGACAATTTCTGGATTTTGAACGGCATACTGGTTAAAGAAAAACTCATATTGGGTGGTATTTGGTCATTTTCTGCTGTTTTCAGAAACCGGAAGTCGCCATCTTAGAATTTAAAATGCTATCTGTGGTCGATTTTAGCTCCTGTGTATTATTCTAGATCCGAATATTATTATATTGGGTGGAAATCGGCCATTATCGGCTGTTTTCCAGAAACCGGAAGTTGCCATCTTACAATCCAAAATGTTGTCTGAGGTCGATTATGGAACATATTTGTTACCACTAAAAACATTCACCTGCCAATATGGTTCCATTTAGTTGATTAGTTCGCGAGATGTGCAGAAATTTGTGAAGAAACATGTACTTCCAGAAGAGGGAGGGGCGTCAAACCATTATGGACATATTTGTTACCTCTAAAAACATTCACATACCAAATTTGGTTGTATTTTCTTGATTGGTTCTTGAGCTGTGCGAAATTTGTGTTTCATTCTCATGGGATCCCTCCCTTATAGAAGAGAAAGTCGAGTTTCAAACCATTATGTACATATTTGTTATCACTAAAAACATTCACCTGCCAAATTTTGTTCCATTTGGTTGATTAGTTCTCGAGGTGTGCACAAATTTGTGTTTCATCCAACTATTATGGACATATTAGTTACCCCTTAAATAGGGATACCATCTGGTCGAAGTTAGAAATCAGGACACCTTTTCTGGGCACAAATTTGTCTAAGTTATTCTATTCTTCGAAGTATGAGCGAATATAACTCGTAATATTTGATTTACTCAGTTTTTTATACGCGGGGATACGTACATCGCGGAAAAACGAGTTAATAAAAAAATCAGCGTATAAAAACGAGTAATTTGAAAATCCTTCGATATAAAAATTCGCGTGAAAAAACCTCTAATTCGAAAATCCGTGTAGAAAAATACCTAGTAAAAAAACTGAGTGTATCTCTGACGATCCACTTTCATCAAACCACTTTGAATTATTACGCATTAGTAGATACTTTAAAAATTCAACACACGTTAACTGTTTCAACTTAAACTTGACAAGTGCCAGATGTTTAATGGTAACGGTCAATGCGTGAGAGATTCGTCTTATTACTCTAGTGAGATTTAACCAATGAAAAATTTCGATCGCAGTGAGCGTTGTGACCTTGAATCGAAAACACTTATTGAGCAATTTTGAAAAATCCTGTTCATTGCCACACACCAAAGGTAAATATCTCAAGAAAATCAGGACAAATGCTAAAATATAAAAAATAAATCAGGACGCCCAAATAGGACTTCAAAATCAGGACATGTCCTGCTAAATCAGGACGAATGGTATCCCTACCCTTAAAACATCCACATGGCAAATTCGGTTTCATTTGCTTGGTTTGTTCTTGAGTTGTGCAGAAATATATGTTTCATTTGTATGGGACCCCTCCCTTCCAGAAGAGGGAGGGGTCTCAAACTATCATAGGAACCTTTATCGGCACCAAAAACCCCTACATACAAATTTTCACGTCGATCGGTTCGGTAGTTTTCGGGTCTATATGGATCAGACAGACAGACAGACTTGACTGCATTTTTATATGTAAAGATTACAACATCAATATTTTAGAACCTAAAGAGTGAATATACATTGATTGGATTGAAGCGTTCATGTAAATCTATTTTTACAAATAAAAAATTGAATGAGAAAGGCTGGGTCTGGCCGCTAGGTGGATTAATTTAGGTTTTTGAATTAGCATTTGCCAGAAAATATTACATTCCATAACCTTACTTGTAATTGAACAACGCCGTCACTCTAGCCCAGTTTATTTTCGAAGACAACAGACATATAACTTTCGAATATGGTATCTTCGTTGTTTTTTGATATCTTGAAACTGATGAAATTTTTTCTGATTGATTCTGTATACTGATAAAATGTTTAAATTGATCTGAATTCTATGACAATTTCAAATTTTCTGTGAATATACATTTTCTACTAAAACTGTTACTCGTTATCGATATTTTTTCCACGAGCTTGTATCTGCAGGAAAAAAATTTATGTGACATCTTTGCCACTTTGTGATCGGTGAGTGAGCCAACTTCAACACGACAAATAGATATAGAAAGAAGTTTAATTTCTACTAAATCGTACTCAATTAAATATTTTATAGAAGGTTTGCTTTTCGCATATTAAAGAAAATTCGCTGTATTAGAATGAAAGGTATTTATCAATGGTCCAGAAACCAGAATTAAGGGGAAATTTGGGTCTAGAGCTCTATAGCAATATTTTAGAGAAAAACTTTCTTCTACAAAGTTGTTACATATGATAAAGCGCTAATTGAAAAAGTATCAAAAATTAGGGTGACCAAAATTTTCGAAGCTATCAAGTATCTAACTTTTTAATTTTTGTAGATAGAAAACCTTGTTCTACAATTTTCTAGGTTCAATAATTTTGGATAACTTTGTAAAAAAAAGTTTTTCTCTAAAACATTGCTATAGAGCTCTAGACCCAAATTTCCCCCTAAATTTGGTTTCTGGACCATTGTGAATGTTAAAGACAATATTTTTTCTTCTAAGATAGAGTGCTGCAAAGAAATAATCAAAATACAGACCCCGTTCGATTTTGGCACAACGCCAGAATTTTTTCTGTTGCCAAAATCGAACAATGCCAATAATGAATGGTTCTGTTTCCATGACTTTTTTGACTTTTCAAATGGTCAAAACCGGCCTTAACAGTAGAAATGGCCACTAATGAACTAGTTTTAGTTCCAAGTCATTTGAGGTGTCGCTTGATGAATTTGGGTTGACGACCTAGATACATGATATTACCACTCGAACCAAAACACCTTCCTTTTGAAAGATGTTGCGCTTAAATTGGTTAAAATGAATCAAGCAAACTACAAAAGTAAAACGAGCTCAAATCAAACATGGCTTTAAAAAAAATATTGTAGTCCCGCGTCAACTATGCGGTCGTGTCTTGGATTCCACCCTCCTACTATTATTTTTAAATTCATCGGTATTGTTTCAACTACGTCAGCGGTTCTCAACCTTTTTTTGTCCGCCTACCCCTTGGCGATATTTTCCAAATCAATTGTACCCCATGGCTTAGAATGTTCTCGCAGAGTGGGAGAGAGTAGTGGTAGATCATGTTGTTGTAGTCTAGTTCAGGTTTCGAATTGCACTGTGATTTGTTTGATTGCTACATGTTTTAAGAGCAAGTTTGAACAACAAATAGAGTATTTAAAAAAAATTGCTTTGTCCGCCATTACTGATTTTTTTTTCGCGTACCCCCTGAAGGCTCTACGTTGAACTACGTCAACGATTTGTTTTCTTCTGTTTTCTGCTTGCAGGTGAATGAAAAAAAGTCTCAAAAATCGCGATAAATTTATTTTTTAAGCTGTTTGTTATTTGAATGACACTAACAGCACAACTGCTTTATGCAAACACTAGTACCTAACCTACGAACTAGTAGTGAAATTTATGTTTCACTTATATGAGAGCCCTCCATTCCAGAGGAGAGAGGGGTGTCAAGTTACCAATGACATATTTCTTACTTCTAAAAACCTCACTATGTCAAATTTGGTTCCATTTGCTTGATTAGTTTTCAAGTTACGCTGAAGTTTGTAATATATTTGTATGGGAGCCCTCCCTTTAAGAAGAGGAAGGGGTCTCGAGCTACTCTTATAATCTTTTCCGACCTCAAAAACCCCTACATAACAATTTTCACGCCGATTGGTACAGTAGGTACAGCGTTGTGCAACAGTACTAAAATATTGAATCTAAATAGAAAACCAGTTCATACTGTTTATATATATATATATATATATATATATATATATATATATATATATATATATATATATATATATATATATATATATATATATATATATATATATATATATATATATATATATATATATATATATATATATATAAATATATAAATAAAATATATAAATATATATATATATATATATATATATATATATATATATATATATATATAAATAAAATATATAAATATATATATATATATATATATATATATATATATATATATATATATATATATATATATATATATATATATATATATATATATAGTTTCAACACTCCGTCACACATGACATTCCGGCAGAGCTGTATGCCACCACGGGTCGGTATTTGGCGATTACCGTAGGCCACGGAAGTGCTAACTGCAAGAACGCAGTCCCGGACCATCAGCGAGAGCTAGCCTAGGTTGTGGTGAGACTCAGGCATTGGGCCGCCGAATTCTCACAAAAGCCACATTATCCGGAAGCAGCTCTGACGGAGCGAATAGTGCCGCTCCCACCACCCAAATGCACTAATTCGCCCATTGGGATTGATGCCAGTAAGTTCCCAATTACGGTAACTGGTCGCAACGCCATATGATAAGAGTCGGATTTCGTTTTCGTACCACGATTCTGGGCTGGCACCTGCGCCGAGCTCTCTTAGTAAGGTCGTGTGACAACGGCTTGAAACGGCGAGACAACAACCGGTGCAGGGGTCTCCGTCCCGTAAAACCTGGCAGGCCTTCCAGTACGTTCCAAATTCATTGCCCGGTGGGAACCGGGCAGGAGTGGGATCAGATGTCCTTTCTTGACTTGCGCCGGTCGGGGGTGTCATAGTTGCTCATAAGGCGCTATGGCAGCCGCCCCTAGCCATGGCCTCACTGCTTCGGCATAGGCTACCATGGGACCAGATAGGCGACCACTCCAGTATGGATAAGGATAGCGGCTGGAAGGGGGACCCACTTAACAAATATGAATAATGAACATAATGAAGATCAACAATTGGGCGCAGATGGGTTGAAAAACCCGTTTGCACGAGGAGGCATCCAGAGGTCTCCGCCGAGAAAGGCGGAGATGGATGCAGTAAAGGACGCCTGCGAAGACGGCAAAGGCAGTACGCCTACCGGATCGACGCAAGACATCGCAGTGGCTGGTCCACTGTTGATAAAGGCGGTCGGAAGACAGCGAGACACGCTACCGAAGGTAGTAGCGCTGTCGGAGTAGCTCGATGCCATAATCAAGTTTGCGAAAAGTCGCACCAACACGACGAAGTACCTGAAGCAGGCTCTCTACATGCTTCGGTCCTCCGTCGATGCTGCGAAGAAGGAGCACGCCGAGCTCAAGGCAAGAGCGGTGGCTGCAGAGAAGAATGCAACGGAGGTGACCGGAAGGGCGACGAAGTCGGTCCAAACGGACACCTGCATGTTTGCAGCGGTTTGCGCCTCCGGGTCAGCCGCAAAAAGAGCAAGGCAGTCTCCGGGGGAAGCCCCCGAGAACAGCAAGAAACGGTTGGTTGTGGTAAGCCCGCGAGATAGCACACCAACGGCCTCCAAGTCCGCCGAAAAGTCTGCCGAAGTGGCAGCTACGGGAAACCCTTGGGTTACCGTGGGAGGAAGGAAGCGCCAAAAAGACAGCAAGCGCAACGACGAGAAGGCGACAAATCGCCCAAAAATGGGAAAGAAGGCGCGAAGCAGGGGCGACGCCCTCATACTCAAGACGGAGGGGTCCAAGTACTCCGAAGTCTTGAAGAAAATGAGAGGCGAAACCCAGCTCAAGGATCTGGGAGCGGATGTGCGGACCATCCGTCGTTCTCGCACCGACGAGATGATCCTTGAGCTCCGTAAGGATGCTAAAAACAAGGGCGCTGCCTACAAGACGGTAGCCGAGCAGGTTCTCGGGAAAGATGTGCAAATTCGGGCACTCACCTCAGAGGTGACTCTCCAGCTCAAAAACCTGGATGAAATCACCGAGAGGTGCGATATTGCACAGGCCCTCAAGGAGAAGTGCGGAGTGGAAGTAGCCACTGGGGTAATTCGCCTCCGAAAGGGTCCAGCGGGGACCCAGGTGGCCACTTTCCGGCTTGCATCGGCCGATGCAACTCTGGCCCTGAAGACAGCCAAACTTAAGGTTGGCTGGTCAGTATGTCCCCTGAGCATACTCCAGCAGCCGGACGTTTGCTTCAGGTGTTTCGAGGGAGGACACAAGTCCTGGACCTGCAAGGGGCCCGATAGGAGCCAGTTATGTAGGCGTTGTGGTGGTGCTGGCCATAAAGCTAAAGACTGCGGGGAGCCTCCCAGGTGCTTGGTATGTACTGGAAAACGGGACGCCAAGCACTTTATGGGAGGCCCACGGTGCCCAGCCGGTAAGGCGGCCACGAAACCACGGGCGTGAGGGTGACACAATTGAACCTGAACCATTGCTATGCGGCACAGCAGCTGCTATACCAAGCAGCGTCTGAGTCGCGGTCGGACATCGCAATCGTATCGGACCCCTACTGCATTCCTCCCGCAAACGGTAATTGGGTTGCAGATAAGTCCAGTACGGCGGCCATATGCACGACCAGCAAGTTCCCGGTTCAGGAGGTTGTGTCAACCTCAAATGAAGGATACGCGGTTGCCAAGGTGGACGGAGTGTTCTACTGCAGTTGCTATGCTCCGCCGCGTTGGTCTATCGAAAGGTTCACCCAGATGGTCGATTTGTTATCTATGGAGCTGACGGGACTAACACCCTTAGTAGTGGCGGGCGACTTCAACGCTTGGGCTGTTGAGTGGGGAAGCCGCCGCACGAACCGGAGGGGTCAGATCTTGTTGGAAGCTTTGGCAAAGCTCAACCTAGATCTGGCCAACGTTGGAACCAAGTGTACATTCAGCAGAAATGGTGCGGAGTCGATCATCGACGTGACGTTCTCCAGCCCAGGACTGATCGTGAACTGGAGGGTAGACGATGGCTACACCTATAGTGACCACCAGTCGGTCTGCTATAGCGTAGTCCAGAACGTGAGGCGGCAGGCGACGGGTAGAGCCAATACTCCGACCGTCCGCGGGTGGAAGACATCGCATTTCGATGCCGAGGTATTTGCAGAAGCAATGAGAAGAGAGCGCGAGGGGGGCAGTTGGCTCCGCCCGAGTGCTGACCAATTAGTTGCCACATTATCGCGGGCGTGCGACGCCACCATGCCTAGGACCCGCCAACCTAGGAATGGTAAGTCACCGGTATACTGGTGGACCGACGCGATAGCGGACCTCCGTAGCGCGTGCCTCCGTGCAAGACGGATGTTGCAACGTGCACGTACCGATGCACAGAGGGTAGAGCGTCGTGTAGTATTCGGATCTGCAAGATCGGCGCTTAAAGTGCGATAAAGGCGAGCAAAAGGGCCTGCTTCGATAGGCTATGCGCGGGTGCCAATACGAATCCGTGGGGCAACGCCTACAGAGTCGTAATGGCGAAGACCAAAGGCGTGTTGGCGCCTGCAGAGCGATCACCAGCGATGCTGGAGCGTATCATCGAGGGACTCTTTCCACGACACGAGCCAAATACTTGGCCTCCGGTTGCTGAGTCTCACGTCCGACGTTCCAGTATCTCAGACATAGACCAGGGATGGTCGGCCAACCTGCCGGGCATCCAATCCGTGAGAGACGGCAGCCGTGCAGAGGTTGTGGAGGAGGTAAGGGTTACGAATGAGGAACTCATCGTGATCGCCAACTCCCTAAAGGTGAGCAAGGCACCGGGACCGGATGGAATCCCGAACTTGGCCATCAGGACGGCCATGAAAGTGGCCCCCGATCTATTTCGAGCAGTCATGCAGAAGTACCTGGATGACTGCCTCTTTCCGGACAGGTGGAAGCGACAGAGATTGGTGCTGTTGCCGAAGGCTGGGAAACCGCCAGGGGACCCATCGGCATACAGACCTATCTGTCTGCTGGACACTACGGGCAAGGTGCTTGAGAGGATTATCCTTAACAGACTGGTGAAGTACACAGAGGGTGTAAACGGTCTGGCAAGTAACCAGTTCGGCTTCCGGAAAGGTAGATCCACGCTGGATGCTATTCTCTCTGTCACCAAGACGGCAGAGGTAGCACTCCAGCGTAAGAGTTGGGGCATTCGCTATTGCGCAATCGTCACGCTTGACGTGAAGAATGCATTCAATAGCGCCAGTTGGGACTCCATAGCGCTCGCGCTTAGGAGCATCCACGTACCGGTGTCGTTGTACAAGATTTTGGAAAATTATTTCCAGAATCGGGTACTAGTTTACAACACGGAGGAGGGTCAGAAGTGCGTCCCAATCACCGCAGGGGTACCGCAAGGTTCCATCCTGGGCCCGGTGTTGTGGAATGTCATGTATGACGGGGTGTTGAAACTAAAGTTCCCTGTAGGGGTTGTGATCGTCGGTTTCGCAGACGACATCACGCTAGAGGTCTACGGCGAGTCGATCGAAGAGGTCGAGTTGACGGCCGCGCACTGCATACGCAAGGTCGAAGACTGGATGCACTCTAGGAAACTGGAGTTAGCGCACCATAAAACGGAGGTTACGGTTGTGAACAACCGCAAATTAGAGCAACAGGCGGTGGTCAGAGTCGGTGACTGCACCATTACCTCAAGGCGTTCCTTGAAGCTCTTGGGGGTTATGGTTGACGATAAGCTCACATTTAAGAGTCACGTCGACTATGCCTGTAAGAGGGCTTCAACGGCCGCTGCAGGACTATCTCGAATGATGTCCAATAGCTCAGCGGTATATGGCAGCAAGCGTAAACTTCTTGCCAGCGTGGTTTCGTCCATACTTAGGTATGGTGGGCCAGCGTGGTCCAAAGCGTTAGGTACCAACAGTCATCGTCGAAAACTGGAAAGTACCTACAGGCTCATGTGCCTGAGGGTTGTGAGCGCGTACCGTACAGTGTCATACGACGCAATCTGCGTCCTGTCCGGCATGATGCCTATCAGCATAGCCATTAAGGAGGATGTAGAATGCTTCGATCAACGTGACACAAGGGGTATACGAGGCACCAGAAGGTCATTCTCGATGATCAGATGGCAGCAGGAATGGTCCAATTCCGCAAAGGGTAGATGGACGCATCGACTTATTCCGGACGTATCCGGATGGGTCGGGAGGCGCCATGGAGAAGTTAACTTCCACTTGACACAGATTCTGTCAGGTCATGGTTGCTTCAGGCAGTATCTACACAGATTCGGGCATGCGGGGTCCCCCATGTGTCCCGAGTGCGCGGATGCGGAAGAAACTGCTGAGTATGTCTTCTTCGTGTGCCCTCGTTTTGTGCATGCGCGGAGCGACATGATGGTAGTGAGCGGGCCAGACACCACTCCGGACAACCTAGTTCGGAGGATGTGTAAAGACCCAAACATTTGGAGGGCGGTTTGTACAGCCGCCTCTCAAATAGTTTTAGAATTGCAAAACAGGCGACAGGTTGACCACCGACACGCCAGTGTTAGCTAACGGCCAGTCTCCAGGTTAGTTAGCTAAGTTAGCAAAGAGATCTATAGAACCAAGAGGGTGCACAGAGCACAAAAGCCGCTCCCCGAAGCAATACCTAGCGGTGGTCCCGGGGAGTATTATGGGCTGGAGACTGGAGGGGTTTTAGTGGGTCCGGTCACTGATTCAAACCAACCCCACACTCCCTGAGGTTGGTCACCTCAGGGGTTTGGATGCAAATTTCCCCTCCACCTGAAACAAAAAAAAAAAAAACAAAAAAAAAAAAAAACACATGACATTCCACAACACCGCGCCCAGGATGGAACCTTGCGGCACCACTGATATAGATCAACAGACTGGTGAAGTACACAGAGGGTGTAAACGGTCTGGCGAGTAACCAGTTCGGCTTCCGGAATGGTAGGTCCACGCTGGATGCTATTCTCTCTGTCACCAAGACGGCAGAGGTAGCACTTCAGCGTAAGAGTTGGGGTATTCGGTACTGCGCACTCGTCACGCTCGACGTGAGGAGTGTGCTCAACAGTCATCAGTAGATCCGTGGTACTGCTTAATGAAAGCGAAGGTTACGAAATGTCCCGATAACTTTGTCGATTTTAAAGTGGAGAACAACGAACTCTATAAATTCGTGTCCGTTCCAGACGAACCTCACGATTCCAGGTTCGAATGGAAGCTGATACCCCCTCCGAAATGCATTGCAAACATTCTTAGAGAATGCCATGACAACGCCATGCATCCGGGTTATGAAAAAACGTTGGCCAAAGTGCGGCAACGTTACTACTGGCCCAAAATGGCTACTGAAATTCGACGATTTGTACAACGATGCTACACGTGCAAAGAAGTCAAAGCCACCTGTGTTCCGTTAGCCCCGAAATGGGAAAAATGCGCATAGCTTCACGCCCGTGGCAAATAATTTCCGTGGACTACATAGGCCCGCTCCCCCGAAGTCGAAAAGGAAACCAATATATATTTGTCGTAACGGACTATTTCTCAAAATGGACCATGATCCAGGCAGTCAAAAAAATTGACAGCTCAAGTATGTGTGCCTTATTAAGAGATCACTGGTTTTACAGGAACTCAGTACCAGAAATCGTTATTTCGGACAATGGAAGTTGTTTTCTTTCGAAACAATTTAAAGAATTGCTTTTACGCTTTGGTGTGGTGCATTGGCTTAACTCTCGATATCACTCGCAGGCAAACCCTGTCGAGAGAGTGAATTGCACGATTGATACCGCCATCAGAACCTACGTTCAGGAAGATCAACGAGCACGGGATATGCGCCTTCCCGAAATTGAAATGATCATAAATACTAGTGTCCACGCCTCAACGGGTATGACACCGTTTTTCATTACGCATGGTCACGAGCTCTCGGAGGTCGCTGACGACCACCGGCGTGCTCGTCACCATAAGCCGCTTACTAATCAAGAACTGGAAGAAAGGCGAAAGCAGATGTTTTCCCGAATCTATGAACTTGTAAGCCAGAATCTGATTAAAGCACACGAATCGTCGAAAGCAAAATATAATTTGAGACATCACCGCTTTGCAAAACCGTACGTGGTGGGGCAAGTAGTATACCGCCGTAATATGAAACTATCCAACGCGTCTGAGCACTAGAACGCCAAATACGGACGCCAATATTTGCCATGTAACGGTTACTTCGGCAATGCTTCGTGATAGGGCGTCTGCGACAACGTTTTCCTTCCCCTTCCTGTGTATTACCGTCACATCGTATTGTTGAAAACCGAGACTCCATCTGCTGCACCGTGATCCAACTTTCCATTTGGAATGAAGTATGTGGGTTAAAGCTGACGAATCGGTTACCAGCGTAAAATGGTAACCCTCTATGTACCCTCGAAATGACTCGATCGCCAAGAGAGCGGCCAACGTTTCTTTTTCCGCGGCATGGTAATTGCGTTGAGGGGAGGTGAGCTTATGGGAATAGTACGCGATGACTTTTTCCCCGTCGCTTTGTAGCTGTGTCAATACTCCAGCTACCGCAACGTCGCTAGCGTCTGTTTAAATAACGAACTCTTTTGTAAAATCTGGGCAGGATAATATTGGGGACGAGATCAATAGTTCCTTTATTGCACAGAAGGACTTCTCGGCCTCCTCATTCCATTTAATAATTTTGGATGTTGTCTTCAACAAGTCCGACAAAGGTGAGGTGATTCCGCTAAAGTTAGCAATAAACCTGCGGTAATAATTAATCATTCCCAGAAACCGTCGCAGTTTAGTAATTGTATTTGGTCGTTCGTATTCGATTATAGGAAGTATCTTTTCTGGGTTTGTTCTTAGCTCATTAGCCGTCAGTAAAAAGCCTAGAAACGGTATTTCCGAAACACCAAACTTTGATTTTTTTAAGTTAATACTCAAATTAGCCTCCGTTAACCTTCGAGCTATTTACTTAAGTAGTAGAATATGGTGCTAGAAAGTTTCCGTCACCACCACAATGTCATCAAGGTAGACGAACACGTGGGATTCCAGTGCACCATGGCCTAAAACTTTGTCTATCAGTCTGGCCAACGTGGCGGGACTATTGATGAGACCGAATGGCATCCTAGTGTACTGGAACAGACCTTTACCTTGAACGCTAAACGCTGTAAATTTCCGTGACTCGGGGTGGAGGGCTATTTGCAGGAAAGCTTCTGACAAATCTATCGTTGATAAAAATCTAGCTTTTGGAAGCTGACCTAAGATTCTTCCAGGGTGCGGCAGCGGGTAAGCATCGCGAATCGTACGTTCGTTGATCTTTCTTGCATCTAAACATAGCCTAACCTTGTTCGGTTTTATCACCGGTACACAATTTAGTGACCACTCTGAATTGCTAGGCTCTATAATTTTAGCATCTAGCAACCTTTGCAGTTCTTGTGACACAAGCTGCTGAGTTTTTGGTGACATAACATAGGGAAATTGGCGCACCGGCGAGCGCGTTTTGTACTCATCGCGTGAGAGACAACTGCCCCGGTTGTGCACCAAGAAACAATGCTTTCACATTTTCAATCTCTTGTTGCTGCTGCTCGGTAATGCTTGTTAGATGTTCTGGATCTTCATTGCATTTTGCGCTTGACACCATATCGCAGTGGCTGATGGTCGGGTGAATTTCAAAAATTTTCCAGAAATCCACTCCGCAAATGCATTGTAGGGCGAGCTTGGGCACCACTAATGTTGGGATAGTTTTTTGTTTTTTATTGAAATAAAATGGAAGGAAAACTTGTCCAGCAACGTCTAGTTTATCACCGTTCGCTGTTCTTAATTCAGCTGGTGACGAAAAGGGAGATATTTTAGTGGATTTAATGAGCGAATAAACTGCATCATTTATAATCGTAACGTTACTGCCACTGTCTAGTAAGGCACACACTTTAACACCGTGAATACCCACTGTCGCGTACGGCCTATTGTCATTCGATTTTGGGTAAATAATTTCGAAAATATAAGGTTCATTAGCATATATATTTTGAGAGGCAACCTCCCAAAAGAGTGGTGGGTTCTGAGGAGAAAGTGAGCTTACGCGGTCGGGTTCAGCGAGCGGCGATTTTCGCTTGCTGATAATTTGTTTTTTATACAGAAGGGACAATTGTTTGTAGGGTATCCACGGAACCCACAATTTCCACAGAGTACTCCTCTAGGCAGTGGACATTTCCCCATTTTATGTCCAATTTTCCCACAGTTATAACAGCAGTTGGCTGGAGGAGTTCGATAAGTATTGATAAGGTCTTCTAATGACAGTGTAGGATTATACTGATTAGCTACGCGTTGTTGTGTCGAGCTAGATGGCAAAGATACTTCAGCAGGTCTTCGCGAATAGTTAGGCTGAGAGTTGTCTTGGCGGCCGCTAATGAACGGACCTCGAGACAGCCCGTCAGTATTAGCGTTTTTATTTTTATTTTTCTCGTTTTTCGGTTGGGTTTGATTCTGATTTTCCGTAATCGCGTTCACAGATTTTTCATTCCCGAAAACTTCATTGTATGCGGGGAAGATTAATGCATCTACATTCTGAACTGCCTCAACCAATGACGGCAGATCGAAAATGCGAACAAAAGCAAGTTGTTTCTTATAATCACGTTTCATGTTCTCTTTGAGAATCTTCACTTTCTCACTGTCCGGAATCTGCACACTCATTGCCCTAAATAACCGTTCCATTTCGTAATAATATGTACTAAATGATTCATTAGGCTGCTGCTTTCTTTGGTGAATTTTAGACTTGAGATGAGAATCTAGTTCAGGATGCATATAAGTTCTCTTCATTTCAAGAACTAAGTGCTGCCAGCTAACCAATCTCCCAGAAGCACACACCGTCATATACCAGTTTAACGCTGGCCCCTTAAATAAATGTATGGCTGATTCGAACAATTCGCGCTCGGAAACATGTTCGGCAATGGAAAGTGCTTGTACATACTCTAAAAATTCATTAAGTTTGAGTCCCTGATCTTCACCATCATATTTCGAGATCGACCACTTAGAAACGGGAAGTGAGCGGTTGGTGGTGTGACTTCGATGACACGAATTTAAGTTAGTCCGGTTTTGCCAGTCAGGATCTGATATCGCTGATCCGTGTATGGCAGCAGATTGAGTCAAGACTGATGTATCAAGATGCTGTGTACTTAAGTTTCCCCCCTGATTGTCGCTCCGGTTTGTCGGATTAGAACAATTCTCTGAGAAGACAAACTCATTGGAGATAGCTCCGGGTTGAGTGTAGCTTTCTCTGCCAAAGTTAGGAAGAGTTTTTGTGGGTCGCTCATAGAGAGTGTCATGCCCATAAAATTCTGAGTTCCTCCCTGAGTACCTATCTTTTATCTCCCTGTTCATGGCATGATGGGAGCCTAGACTCGGAGAAATAGGAGATGTGTTATTCTGGGATTTAGTAGGAACATTGGAAAAGGAGATTTGAGAAATATTGAAACATACCTGAGATGTTTGTGTAGACTTGTTTGATGTTCACTTATTTTGTGATTTCTACAACTGAGAAATTCTACGTTGCAGAGAGTTGATCCACGACATCTCCGTATCGGTACGTTTACTCCCCAAAGCGTGTGGACTTTCCGGAGAAGATCGTGCAGAATTCCCTTCGATCTCGTCATGGTCGGATCCCTTACTCGAAATATTTTTTTCTTCTAACAATAGAGACACACTCTCTAAAGTACCCACTTCATCTTGATTTTGATCCAATGGCCAGTTAGTTTTGGTCAGTTGATCGTAGCAGAATTGTACTGAAATTTTTTCCACTATTTCCATAAACATTGTTCGAAACCTATCGGTAATATGAGTGGCATCTTGAGTGTAATTTAATAAAACTTTTATTCTGTTAGTTAGATGCAATAACTCTATCGATGCTATTTAATTTTTCATTCAACTCGGAATATTAAGCATTGCACTTCCTAATTTCATCGATCACTGGTCTATTTAGGTTGTGATTCTGTAGGATAGAATCCTTTTCGTTTTTTAATTTTTCCCTTAAGCATCTCCGTCTTCTAGTCAGTGTCGGATCATTGGTTATAATAACACCCCGAATTTCAAGCTCATACTTCACCAGTCTGTTGATCTATATC
>NC_073695.1:141278601-141380747 GCF_029784165.1 Wyeomyia smithii
GGACGCTCCGTTTCCACTGTTCCCACGCACACTGTAGAACCAGAGTGAATAAATAAAGTGACGCAGAGTCTGAAACCAGAAAAACCAAACGAACACTGCAAAGTCGGGTGTTTTTCGTCAATGAAATAGTCTGCTGGGAGGCAACAAAAATCCATCCACTGTTTCCTCACAATCGGATTCTTCGGGAACCGAAAAAAACTCACATTCCTTACTGTTTTTTGTTATTACACAAAACGCACTTCATTTTATCTATCTCTATCAAACTTTATCAAACGAACTTGTTTCAAATTTAAATACAATAACTATCTTTTCACTCTGACAATAACAACACTCCGTTGAAGTCAGACAATAACAACACTCCGTTGAGCAAAAAGGGGCTGCCAGAAAAATATTTTGGTGGATACATAAAAAAACCGTGTTGCTGTTTTGACTGAATTTCTCTCTGCGTCACTCTATCTATTCACTCTGTGTAGAACTAGTGTAGGTTTCGTATAGGATAGAAACGTCAACATAAATCATTCTACATCGTCCGCCAAAGAGTCAACACCTAAAATAAAAACCTGAAAGTGAAAGTGAAAATTGTTAAAGTCAAAATATATTTTTTTTAGTTTACAATGAACCCGCAAGATGAAATAGCAACAACATCATCAGCTATCGAAAACCCAATGAGTCATATACCCAAGCATGATGTTGCTGTTTTTGGTGTGTCTTCTGATTTGAATGATATTAATTTACCAACCGATCTGGATATCTTGAGATATTATTTTTACTTAAGCGAACGTGCAAAAACAGAACAAAAAAAGTTTTCTTATAAACAATTCTCTAATCACGTAACAGATAGGTTAGTTGGAATTTGGGAAAATCTTGGTATGGAAATAATTTCAAAAAAATATGTTGCTGTTAAATACCAAATACCAAGCCGAAATTAAGAAGACGAATAGAGACCTTTTAGTGTTTACCGGTACTCTGAACGAAATTTTTTATATTGGAGCATGTAAATGCGATTTGACGGCAGCTCAATGTAACTGCGGTTTGGTTCCAGAACATAAACAGAGAAGACTAACAATTGATGCATTTCTGATGGAAATTGAAGAGCAAGGGACATCGTCATCAATGCCAACAATGCCAACATACGAAGATCCCGATGATATATATATATATATATATATATATATATATATATATATATATATATATATATATATATATATATATATATATATATATATATATATATATATATATATATATATATATATATATATATATATATATATATATATATATATATATATATATATATATATATATATATATATATATATATATATATATATATGTCAGAACCCCGAGACAGTTTTCCAGCAAACCACCGATGACCACCCACGATCGATTACAACTGGATGAAGGACCGGTCCCTAGCACATCCAAATGAGTACTGACATCAAAGTGTATTGTGAGTGTGTGCAAGGGCCAATCTGAAATAGGAAAATATTCGGGATGATCAATTTGAATCTGACGTTCAGCCAGACTCGAATGACGGTCCGACCCGGATGATGCCGGAAAATCCGTTGAGCTGCCATCATCTTCGTCGAAAGAATCGCCGTCGTTGTCCGGAACGATTCGTTTCATGAATTCGGCACACGTAGCTCTTCTGTTTGGCCCCTCGTGAACGCCAATTTTCTCTACATCGTAGCGCTCATTTCGTTTTTGCTTAGTAACACGGTAGGGTCCCAAGAATTTCTTTGCGATTTTAAGATGACTACCAAATTGTGTACAGTTGATGGCTACCAAATCTTCAACCTCATATGCGTCCGGTATTTTGCGCTTCCGATCGAACTGCCGTACACCAGTCGTAGTCAGCAAGTTCTCGATTCCTTCAGCTTCACAGTAGTCCTGGAACGCAGAAGATGTGAATGCAGCTCCACGGTCAGAGATGATTCTCCCTGGATTCCCAAAGGTCGTTTTCTGGGTATTCATCTTCTGCAATACTTCTTCGGCAGTTGTAGTTTTTACCGGATAAATCTATACAAATTTGGTGAACGCATCCACTACCGTAAAGATGTAGCGGTACTGTTTTTTCGATGCAGTCAATGGTCCAAGATGGTCGACAGGATACGTTGACAGCGGTAGGTCTTCTTTAGGGATAGGGTGAAGTAGACCTTCTTTTTTACCTGCTTTCCTCATCTCTCGCAGGAATCAACACATCGTCAATGTAAACCACGACCACTTTCTTCTCAATTAGCTCTTTAAAGATGTTGTTTATGAACCGTTGGAACACAGTCGGTGACGTGCTCAATCCGAATGGTGTTGCCAGAAATTCGTATTGGCCGGAAGGTGTGACAAAAGCAGTGTACTTCCGGCTGTCTTCATCGACCAAAGTAGAGAAAACCTTAGCTCCATGTAAATCGTCTATTATGTCCTCGATCAAAGGAAGTGGAAAATGATCTCGTACGATTACTTTATTAAGGCGCCTGTAATCCGCACACAATCTTCTAGTGCCGTCTTTTTTGTGAGCGAGGACAATCGGGCTGCTGAATTCGGAAGAACTTGGTTGGATTATTCTTGTTTCCAACCACTGATCAATCTGGTTCTGTACAATCTCCTTCTCCAATGGCGCCAATCGTCGAGGGAGCTGCTGAATCTGCGTCTCATCTTTTAGAACAATTTTCAGCTTAACTTCTGATATGCCCGATTTACGAGGATTGTAGCCAGCGAAGAGGTTCCGAACTTCATCCCGTATGACTGCGTTGCTTATGTGGTGCAGTGGATCTTCCGGTTGTCCATCTGCAACTTCGATACTGTACACAAAACTCTCTTCTTTTGGAAAAAACTTGGACCCATCGGCAGAAATTTTTACATCACCGTATCGTAGCAGGTTTCGTCCCAACAGCATTTCCATATCAAAATCTTCATTTGGCAATACACTGAAACTCAACATCATCACACTATCTTCTATCCAAATTTCCAACGATGTAGTTCCCACAGTTCCGATACGGCCGCTTCTGCAATTTTTGTTTCTCGTCTTCATTCACTATCAGTCCAAGCTCCTCCTGCAAATCCTTTCTTATCAAAGACACGCCCGCACCACAGTCGAAAAATACTTCTTTGGCTACCGAATCTACTATCACTTTTAAGAACGTCCCTTTTTCCACCCCTGTCGTAGCGTTACACATCTTCACTGCTTTTTTCGTCTCGGGACAATTTCTCATTAGATGTCCGGGTTCACGATACTTGAAGCAGATGAGTGGCTTGCTTCCTTGCCCATTTGGACTTGAGTGATGGGGAGCTTGACGACCAGGATTTTTTCGCTGTGCAAATTGCCCCGAACCACTTGTTTGCTTGGTGTTTTTGATATTTTGATAAACTCGCAATTTTTCATTAAACTCGTCAACCGTTCTAGCACCGTACAGCACCGTTTTATCGGGTCCACCGTCATCAATACCATTCACAGTATGGGCGATGTTAGCCTCAGCATCTAAATTCGATTTCGCCCCGAGCTCGCGCATAACCAAGTAGTATTGAAAAACACTTTCAGCTGCAGTCTTCTTCCTGTTTCGAAGTTTTTCATGTACTGCTGCACTGTTTTCGGGTTGGTCGAACTCACTTATCAAAAACTGCTTAAGCGCAACCCAGTTCGTAACGTGATGGGCAGTGTTTAGCGGTGTTATTGCGAAACCGACTAGTTTTCGCTTTGCAACAACATATTTTCGTAGCTCCGACAGTTCGATAGAATTCGCCATCTCTTCAAAGTCCGTGATCAATTTTCGTATCGGGTAGAAATCCGTTCCAGAAAATTCGTTGAAAGCGAATTCAACTTCTGACACCGTCAGACTTACGTCTGTATCAGCAACCTGATCACGATTTGGTGTGCTATACCCCTGCGGTATCTGCGCACGAGTTTCGAGCTTCTCATTGATCACACTGTTGAGTCTATTATTTTCCGTTCTAAAAAAGTTCATCTCACAACGCATCTCGTTAATCTGATGAGAGATGTTGGCAAGGGTCATGTTTGAGAAATTTAGCTGATCGATCAACCGCGCATACGTGTTATCATTCGGATTAGGAGGGACATGAGGAGGAGGAGGATCAGAGTTATTACAATCTGACCAGTGCATGTCGACTATTATCTAGTACAACTGTTGGAAACACGCGCACTGTTTTAGTTCACTCAATAGTCAATCACACACTTTTTGCTGTTTATCTGTCCACTGTTGTAGTACCAAACAGGATCGTACAATTCTTTTAACCTCGAATCGACTCAACTCTGATAGAAATCACTGCACAATGGATCTTTTGTCTTCTTTTGGAGCGAGTTTTCGTTCGTTTTACACTGTAGCGTATATCGGATTTCTATGAAGATTAAAACTTAATCTGTAACAGGCACTTTATATCTAGTCCTAGTCACTAATTTCAATCGCTCGAACTAGCTTGTAGTAGCGATAATGACAAGGGTTATATAAAGTACAAAATATCTGTCACTCTGATAACTACAGGCATCCAGCCTCACAATGGGTCACGTGGTTTGTGGATCTCGGTTGAGCCCCCAATTTTTGTCGGAACCCCGAGAAAGCTTTCCAGCAAACCACCGATGACCACCCACGATTTCGGAACGCGAACAACTAAATAACCGCCAAGTTCAATTCAAAAGATAAACTTTAATCAAACGATCGATTACAACTGGATGAGGACCGGTCCCTCGCACATCCAAATGAGTACTGACATCAAAGTGTATTGTGAGTGTGTGCAAGGGCCAATCTGAGATAGGAAAATATTAGGGATGATCAATTTGAATCTGATATATATATATATATATATATATATATATATATATATATATATATATATATATATATATATATATATATATTAGGGATGATCAATTTGAATCTGATATATATATATATTATATATATATATATATATATATATATATATATATATATATTAGGGATGATCAATTTGAATCTGATATATATATATATATATATATATATATATATATATATATATATATATATATATATATATATATATATATATATATATATATATATATATATATATATATATATCAGATTCAAATTGATCATCCCTAATATTTTCCTATCTCAGATTGGCCCTTGCACACACTCACAATACACTTTGATGTCAGTACTCATTTGGATGTGCGAGGGACCGGTCCTCATCCAGTTGTAATCGATCGTTTGATTAAAGTTTATCTTTTGAATTGAACTTGGCGGTTATTTAGTTGTTCGCGTTCCGAAATCGTGGGTGGTCATCGGTGGTTTGCTGGAAAGCTTTCTCGGGGTTCCGACAAAAATTGGGGGCTCAACCGAGATCCACAAACCACGACCCATTGTGAGGCTGGATGCCTGTAGTTATCAGAGTGACAGATATTTTGTACTTTATATAACCCTTGTCATTATCGCTACTACAAGCTAGTTCGAGCGATTGAAATTAGTGACTAGGACTAGATATAAAGTGCCTGTTACAGATTAAGTTTTAATCTTCATAGAAATCCGATATACGCTACAGTGTAAAACGAACAAAAACTCGCTCCAAAAGAAGACAAAAGATCCATTGTGCAGTGATTTCTATCAGAGTTGAGTCGAGTCGAGGTTAAAAGAATTGTACGATCCTGTTTGGTACTACAACAGTGGACAGATAAACAGCAAAAAGTGTGTGATTGACTATTGAGTGAACTAAAACAGTGCGCGTGTTTCCAACAGTTGTACTAGATAATAGTCGACATGCACTGGTCAGATTGTAATAACTCTGATCCTCCTCCTCCTCATGTCCCTCCTAATCCGAATGATAACACGTATGCGCGGTTGATCGATCAGCTAAATTTCTCAAACATGACCCTTGCCAACATCTCTCATCAGATTAACGAGATGCGTTGTGAGATGAACTTTTTTAGAACGGAAAATAATAGACTCAACAGTGTGATCAATGAGAAGCTCGAAACTCGTGCGCAGATACCGCAGGGGTATAGCACACCAAATCGTGATCAGGTTGCTGATACAGACGTAAGTCTGACGGTGTCAGAAGTTGAATTCGCTTTCAACGAATTTTCTGGAACGGATTTCTACCCGATACGAAAATTGATCACGGACTTTGAAGAGATGGCGAATTCTATCGAACTGTCGGAGCTACGAAAATATGTTGTTGCAAAGCGAAAACTAGTCGGTTTCGCAATAACACCGCTAAACACTGCCCATCACGTTACGAACTGGGTTGCGCTTAAGCAGTTTTTGATAAGTGAGTTCGACCAACCCGAAAACAGTTCAGCAGTACATGAAAAACTTCGAAACAGGAAGAAGACTGCAGCTGAAAGTGTTTTTCAATACTACTTGGTTATGCGCGAGCTCGGGGCGAAATCGAATTTAGATGCTGAGGCTAACATCGCCCATACTGTGAATGGTATTGATGACGGTGGACCCGATAAAACGGTGCTGTACGGTGCTAGAACGGTTGACGAGTTTAATGAAAAATTGCGAGTTTATCAAAATATCAAAAACACCAAGCAAACAAGTGGTTCGGGGCAATTTGCACAGCGAAAAAATCCTGGTCGTCAAGCTCCCCATCACTCAAGTCCAAATGGGCAAGGAAGCAAGCCACTCATCTGCTTCAAGTATCGTGAACCCGGACATCTAATGAGAAATTGTCCCGAGACGAAAAAAGCAGTGAAGATGTGTAACGCTACGACAGGGGTGGAAAAAGGGACGTTCTTAAAAGTGATAGTAGATTCGGTAGCCAAAGAAGTATTTTTCGACTGTGGTACGGGCGTGTCTTTGATAAGAAAGGATTTGCAGGAGGAGCTTGGACTGATAGTGAATGAAGACGAGAAACAAAAATTGCAGAAGCGGCCGTATCGGAACTGTGGGAACTACATCGTTGGAAATTTGGATAGAAGATAGTGTGATGATGTTGAGTTTCAGTGTATTGCCAAATGAAGATTTTGATATGGAAATGCTGTTGGGACGAAACCTGCTACGATACGGTGATGTAAAAATTTCTGCCGATGGGTCCAAGTTTTTTCCAAAAGAAGAGAGTTTTGTGTACAGTATCGAAGTTGCAGATGGACAACCGGAAGATCCACTGCACCACATAAGCAACGCAGTCATACGGGATGAAGTTCGGAACCTCTCGCTGGCTACAATCCTCGTAAATCGGGCATATCAGAAGTTAAGCTGAAAATTGTTCTAAATTGTTCTAAAAATTGTATATCGGATTTCTATGAAGATTAAAACTTAATCTGTAACAGGCACTTTATATCTAGTCCTAGTCACTAATTTCAATCGCTCGAACTAGCTTGTAGTAGCGATAATGACAAGGGTTATATAAAGTACAAAATATCTGTCACTCTGATAACTACAGGCATCCAGCCTCACAATGGGTCACGTGGTTTGTGGATCTCGGTTGAGCCCCCAATTTTTGTCGGAACCCCGAGAAAGCTTTCCAGCAAACCACCGATGACCACCCACGATTTCGGAGCGCGAACAACTAAATAACCGCCAAGTTCAATTCAAAAGATAAACTTTAATCAAACGATCGATTACAACTGGATGAGGACCGGTCCCTCGCACATCCAAATGAGTACTGACATCAAAGTGTATTGTGAGTGTGTGCAAGGGCCAATCTGAGATAGGAAAATATTAGGGATGATCAATTTGAATCTGATATATATATATATATATATATATATATATATATATATATATATATATATATATATATATATATATATATATGTATATATATATATATATATATATATATATGGATTATATATATATATATATATATATATATATATATATATATATATATATATTTATATATATATATATATATATATATAATATATATATATATATATATATATATATATATATATATATATATATATGGATATATATATATATATATATATATATATATATATATATATATATATATATATATATATATATATATATATATATATATATATATATATATATATATATATATATATATATATATATATATATATATATATATGGATATATATATATATATATATATATATATATATATATATATATATATATATATATATATATATATATATATATATATATATATATATATATAGATATATATATATATATAGTGTTGGATAATTCTCCATATTTGCGCACAGAGTTTAGATGTGTTGTATGCTGTTATGTTAAGTCATTTGGATTTTTAAAAGAGGAACTGAGAAATAACTGGAATTTTTCTGTGTCGAAAGTTCCGAAAGATTTGCAAGAGTTAGTGCTTTCAAGGTGACGATAAAAACGTACCATTAAAATAAATATATATACAAAACATTCCAAATAAGCTTTGTCTCTCTACATATCGTTAGAAAAGTGACCTTTTACGTTACAAAACTCACTTTTAATATTTTGATGCTTGCGATTTGTTTTGTAAAATCATATCCAATCTTTGTAGTATTTATACCATCAGGTTTTCACAAGTAGAAGCTGATCCTAAACATACAGCATTGAAAACTTGAAGATGATTTTCAGAAGAAAATATAAAATTGTTGGATTGGCCATCACAGTCTCCTAGTTTTTATCGTATAAAAATCTATGGAAGATTATGAAGGTCTAGATTGCCAAGCATTATCCAAAGAATAAAACAGACTTATGGAACGTCGTACAGGCAGCGTGTTATGCAATTCCAGCTTCTACTCGTGAAAACCAGGTGGTAACATACCCCGAAGATTGAGTCTGATCTTGCGAAACAGAGGACATGCCACAAAATATTGAAAGTGAATTTTGTAACGAAAAAGGTCACTTTGCTAACGATATAAAGAGAAATAAAGCTTATTTGAAATGCTTCGTACATATATTTCAATAGTGTATTTATTTTTTTCGCCAGCTTTAAAACACGAAAAAAAAAGTTTGGAATCACCGACACAGAAAAATTCAAGTTCTTTCTCCGTTCCTCTTTAAAAAGGGTGTCTGCAAATCGTAATGACGTAACATAACATCATACAACTACTAGAATCAGTGCGCAAAGATGGAAAATCAACCGACACTGCTAGTGTATCTATTATCAAAATACATGTTGTATGTGCTTCCTTACAACCTTTTCAATGTTACCAAAGTTCCAGTTAATTTTTTACATCTGCGGAGAGCTGTTTCTAATCTTTCAGGTTCTTCCTTCACGAAAATTTCTTCTTGGCACAATCTCTCCATATCCTGAGATAAAAACGAATGTAATTTGTGCTGTATTATTGGAAACTTAAGCTTTAGTTCTGCCACTGTTTTGCTGAAAATAGAAAGTTATAAAAATATTTTGCTAGACCATTTGCTATTTTCGTTTTTATGGTGTTGCTACATTTTTCCGTGTACTAAATTCAAAAATAGTAGGCACTTTTTATGTAAAATCTTACTGTCTTTTTACGTGTTGTTTCCAACCTGTAGATTCGAAAGTTTGCGGCATATTTCAAATTTTAGTTTGTTTTATTTTTCTCTGTTTAATAGACAAAATCCTCCGAAAACCCGAAAGGGAAAAGCACAGAAAAACGGCAAAACATTACAAGCAAAAAAAGAAGCACAGCATAGGATCAGCCTACCGTTTTTTCAAAAATGATCAATCTCGTTCAATCCGTATTTCAAAAGCATGGTTTCTTAACCCGTAAAGACCCGGGACGGAACTTGTTTTTTGAAAATGCTCGTTCTCAGCACTGGAACGGCCGATTTGGGAAAACTTGGAATTTTATTCAAGGGGAATAGTAGCTATAAGTTTTGATAAAGATGCCACCCCTCTGGACCCCTCCCCGTTTTCGTGAGACGCAAATATGTCTGTGTTTTTTTCTAGTTTTTCAAACAGATTGAGCAAATAATGGAAATTTTCATACGTAAAAATTGCTCCATGTATCAAATTATGTCAGGTAGTTAAAATATGGTATGCAAGAGTGAATTTTAGAGTTTCTAAATAATTTCAGTACAAAATCACAAAACTACGTGTTTTCATAAAAAATCAAATAGAAAATAGTTCTTCAAATTTTAAGCTATACATTTCTGAAGTGATGTCTCCTGAATCAAAACGCGATGAAATATTTTTTTATCATGCAAATATTTTGAGAAAAACGAGTTAAAATTCACTAAAGTACGTATTTTCAAGGAAACCTGATTTTCTCAGTCTCCCACAGTAGGTTTCAACTTGGTTCTTCAATTTTCAAGCCTTCAAGGTTTCCATGAAAATACGTACTTAAGTGAATTTAAATAGGTTTTTCTCAAAATGTTTGCATGCTAAAATAAATATTTTATCGCGTATGGATTTAGGAGATTTAGGAGAGAAAATGTAGAGCTTAAAATTTGAAGAACGGTTTTGTTGTGTGAATTTTTATAAAAATACGTAGTTTTGTGATTTTTTTACTGAAATAATTTGGAAACTCCGAAATTCACTCTTACATACCATATTTCATCCACTTGACATGATTTGATACATGGAGCAATTGATAAGTATGACAAATCCCAGTGTTTGCTCAATCTGTTTGAAAAATTAGAAAAAATCACAGGAGGGTTGTGTGCAAAGCCACGACCGCAAGGTTGAAGTAGAATACTTTCACAAGAAATATAACCCGGCTGCTTGCGTGTCAGTCATTTTTTCTAGTAAATAAACGTTGACTAATTAGATCAATCGAATTTTGCGCTTCAACAAGGATTGACCATTTTCAATAATATAGAAAGGTGCTTGTCATGATTGAGAATTGATAGTTTTTAAATTTTGATTATGTGAAAAATTGATTTTTATGCAGATAATGAAAGTTTTTCGGCTGTCGTGCTCGTGACTGAAGGAAAAGATAATTCAGTATGTTCTGAGACATGAAGATAAAGTAAAATTTATAACTTATATAAATTTAAATATGTGAATTAATTTATTCGAAAATATTAACTCTTCAATCAGGCTTTTATTTCATCCTGAAAAGGACAATTTATTGTTCAATTCAATATCGGATAAGATGCCGATCACATCTTTACGTTACCACTGACAGTGCGAATGAAGTATTCCTTGTGATAAAATAAACTGTGAAAAGCTGATTTAACACTCAAAACTATACGGCTCACATGTTGTCAAAATAAGTCAACTTTTCATTGAATGCATTTACTAGTGCCCGCTATCGCAAAGAGACATTTCACTCTTCACGTGCCTCACTGCATCAGCTGCTATCGATGCTGATACCCGCTGCAACTGCTACGCTATCTGTAGTCATGCCACAGTTGTGGCCGCTATACGCTGCCATTGGTATCCGCTGTCCCTGCATCAGCTGGCCCAGCTGCTATCGATGCTGAGATCCGCTGCAACTAGTGCGCTATCCATTGTTATGTCACAGCTGTGGTCGCTATCCGCTATCGCTGGTATCCACTGCACTGCTACTGCTGCTGCTAAGGGAGGACTGCTGTTGTCGCTGTCTAGAATTATTATAAGCGACTTCGGCTGAAACAGGCTCTTATATAGGCCAAATAGCATATTTTTAATTGCAAGGTATATGATTCTGTCGACCGTGCTTGGGAAGCAATCATATAACAACCAATCAGAGGTCGAATTCTTCGTTTTGAGAAGGCTTGACTATTTTCAATAGTACAGTAGTTTGAATAATAAAATTACAATTATCTTCATTTGGGAAGAATCTTAGAAGATTTTCCAATCTATTGCTGCAATAACGGAGGAAATCCATCGAATACTAACCGATTTATTAGCATTTGAAATTGGACATATTTTTCACTTTTTCCGGTTTTAGATTTCCATTTCACATCCCTATGCCAAACTTCCTGAGAGAAGTATTCTACTTCAAAAACACAGAAATATTTGCCCCCGGGAGGGGTGGCATCTTTACCAAAAGTTATAGCTACTATTCCCCTTGAATAAAATTCCAAGTTTTCCCAAATCGACCGTTCCAGTGCTGAGAACGAGCATTTTCAAAAAACAAGTTCCGTCCCGGGTCTTTACGGGTTAAAGACAAAAAGTCACCGAAGAAAAAATCAAGTATCTAGCAGATCTCCTGTAAACGATCGAATAATGACTGAAATATGGCAGCATCCGCCAAATCTCAAAAATATTCCGTTGAGTGGGAAAATGCTAAAAAAAGTCTAAGAGCCTCACATTTAAATGCATGAGAATCCATGTTTATCACTACCACCGACCACCTATTTATAAAAACCTAAATTGATCCACCTAGCGGTCAGACTCAGCCAAACTTATTATTTGTAAAAATAAATTTACATGAATGCTTAAATCCAACAAAGGTACATTCACTCTTTGGGTTCTAAAATACTGATGTTGTAATTGAAGTATAAAAATTAAAATTTGACGTAATGTTAGTGCTTAAGAAATAGCGAAATAAAAGAAATGATGATGATGATGATGATGATGATGATGATGATGATGATGATGATGATGATGATGATGATGGTCCCGCCACATACCCCTACAAAGGTTTGAGCTGGACGATTTATCTTTAGATAATTAATGTAATCACAATTTCAATCAGTTATACAATAAAGGAACTAATTCCATTTCCAGATATAAACTTCTTTAAAAACTGTTTACTTGATTCACATCGGTAAAGACGTGAATTGCTGTAGAGTTACACAAAGCTAGCACAGGGTTTTCATGACCTTCAGTCAGACTAACCACAACTACTTCATGTATATTCTCTAAGCATTCCAATAACAATTTATGTTTCAATTGTAAAAGAATCCATTTATATCTGACTTCCGCGCGCGAGGCTCAAACTTATGTAGTCACTTTCTATTATTTTTTTGAGCTACAACAACATCAAGGAAAAAAAATCCATCATCACCACCGCGACGAACACAGTAGTTTTGTCATTATATGTTAAAAATTGATCTAATATAAAATATAAATAAAATTCTACAACCCAATCATATCCGTTCGTAGAAAACTTCGTCAGTTACAGGCTTCATTAAACAATCAATAAATAAATAGGTTTCCAAAAATAAATATTTCTTCCAAAATAAATCTGTTGTTTAAACTTCGTTATTTAAACTCTCGTCATTGTTAAAAGCTTTTAAATTTCGTTCTGTACAACAGAAACTTTCACGTGTGAAATACATTGTCTCTTGAACTCCGCAAGTGTTGGTGCACGTTTAACATGTCTTGGCATCGAATTGAAAAAAATTATACCTTTATAAAATAATGAATTCTGTGAAGCTCTGGTTAAAAAGAAAGGTGTTCTTATTTCATCCGCGTTTCTAGTGTTATATCTATGAAAATCACTTCCTCTTTCAATTCGATCACACAAATATTGAGGTAGCAAACCATTAATTATTTTAAAAATGAACACCATAGAAAAATAAACAATTCGTTGCTTCACGGATAACCATTGCAAAGCGTCCAACATAAAAGCAGAGGAAGTTAATTTATCACAATTTAAAATCAAACGCATTATTCTATTCTATAAACGCTGCAACCTCAATAATTGTGTGTTATTGGCCAAAAACAAAAAGGTAGGGCAAAAATCCAAATGTGGAGAGATAATTGACTTGTATAGCTGTATTTTACTACTAATCGTTAATTCGTTTTTCAGACGGCATAGAATTCCATACTTTTTTGCAATTTTCTTGATGACATTGTCAATGTGAGCGTTGAACTTTAGGTTGTCATCAATAATCACGCCAAGATATTTAATCTCCCGAACGCGACCAATTGCCTCATCATCAATCAAAACAGAGACATCATCATTTACAACGGTGCGCGAAAAAATCATAAATTAAGTTTTATCAACATTCAATTTCAATTTGTATTTGTATTTGTATTTGCATATAATTCATCTAACCTAGGTTTACATGAATGATTGTCAAAATCGTTTAAAATAATCGACATTTATTAAGTAGTTGCCTAAACTTATATGACGGCACACCAAAACCGTGAAGGTCTTCCACCTTAAGGAATGTACGAATGCAGGAGGCTAGAGGTTCGTTGTATCCAAACGTAGTGCGATGAAAACAAGGTTGTAGCAAACCAGTAGATCGTAGACTGCGTTGCGAAGCACGAAAGTTTAACAGTGACAAAAGTTTCGGGGAGTCGATTTCACCATTAATAACTTTAGCAACAAAAAGCGCTTGCTCAATTTTCCTGCGTCGATCAAGAGTATCGAGTCCAAGCAGATAAGGAGGCAGGTTAATTGGATCCCACCAAGGCAAGTTTCTCAATGCCAAACGGATGAACCTCTTTTGCACACGTTTGATACGAATAGTCCATACCAGTTAATAGGGCACCAAACCATGCTTGCGTATTCGAGAATAGGCCGAACCAATGAGCAATACAGTGCTTTCAAGCAGTAAGGGTCGTTGAAATCACGAGCTATTTTGGAGATGAAGCCAAGCTGACGTGTGGCTTTAGCAATGATGTTCGAGCGATGCAAATTAAAAGAAAGTTTCGTGTCCAATAAAACTCCAAGGTCGTTAATGTGATCCACCCTCTCAAGTTTCTGATCGTCAATATGATAGTCGAAAACTATTGGATTCAACTTGCGATGAAAAGTTATAACGCGGCATTTCAATTTTCAATTTTTACGCGCAGTACTCTACCGCGTAGATAGGAGCTCAACCATGCAGTAAATTTCTGGGAGGCACCGAGTCGTTGCTTATACTTATACTTATTGCTTATACTTCAACCATCTGCTTAGAGAACGTAAATCTTCGTTCAAGTGTGAAACGGCTTCTTTTACATTCTTAGCTGCAATGAATAATACGGTGTCGTCGGCAAAAAGATTGATATCACAAAAACGTAAAACTCGTCGCATGTCATTTATATACATAATAAACAAAAGGGGCCCTAATACACTTCCCTGTGGAACTCCAAGATCATTCTCCACGGGACCAGATACAAATCATTTAAAACAGTTCGTTGAGTTCTGTCAGACAAATAGCTTTCAAAGCATCTGAATGCAGTACTCGAAATCCCAAAGCGCTTGATTGTGTTCAACAATAAGGGCCTAGAAATTGTTTCAAAAGCGCGTTTCAGATCCAAAAAACAGCAACTATTGTGTCTTTATTCTCTAAGTTATCTTTCCATTTTGCAAGAACTAAATTCAACGCGGTTTCACACGAATGGCCTTCCCGGTAGCCAGATTGTTCCGGAATTAATAACGAGTTACTATTTAAATATTCTAACAGCTGACCTTTAACAACAAGTTCTAATATCTTTTCTAACGTGTGTAACATATTGATGGGACGAAACTCTTCGGCTTTAATCGTTCCAGCAACCGTTTGAATCGGAACAACCAACGATTCTTTCCACACTTTGGGCACGTGCCCAGTTAGCAATGATTCATTAATAAGGTTCAGCAGAGTGTGACCAATAACATTGAAGCAATCTTGAGTAACCCTAGCATTTACGTTGTCTACTCCAGCCGTTTTACCCAATGAAAGACAAATATTTTTAAGGTCATTCATTATGATTGGGTGAAAACTATCAAATCTACTATTAACGTTAGTTGGCTGTTTTATTTCATCCGGTTCATCGACCAGTTCAATTGATTGATTGATCAATGAAACACTCTTGATGAAATAATCATTAAACTTACTAGCAATTACTTGTCCTGTTTGTTCTAATGTGCCATCAAAAGTTATGGACCACGGTTTACAATTACTAGGTTTTAATAAAGATTTCAAAATTTTCCATAACTCTTTGCTGTTGTTTTGATGCTGAGTAATCTTTCTCTGGATATATTCACAACGCGTCTTTTTTAACGCTTGTGAATATTTATTACGCGCGATTTTGTACTCATTTCAATTACTCTGGCTGTTTGATGTACGAAACTTTTTGTACAATTTATCCCTTTTGCGCTTAAGACGCAAGAGATCCAAAATTGTACCAGCTGTTCGCGTTCTTTAAGGATACAAATTTAACTTCAACTAATAACTAACTTTTCAAAATACTAGTAAGAATAGCTGCAGAATCATCTAAATTACCGGACGCGATTGGAAAATCCAAGCTTCTTTCAACAAGATTTGCAACAGCCTGTTTCGAATATTTTCTCCAGCATTTAAATTTACTATAATCGAGAAATTCATCAAGCCAGTTCTCCAATATTTCAAGGAAACGGTGGTCACTAGCATTGGGAGAATGATACAAAACACCAAAATTACCCACCTTCATACCACGTACTACTGTTATGCTCAAGAACCAATTGCCATCCTTCGCTTCGTTTCGGCAAAGCTCGAATTGAACTGATTCTCTGACATAAATAGCAACACCGCCAGTTTGTCTAGAATGTGATAAACAAGCAGCCACATTATATCCCGGAATACTATATTGGTCATATGCTTCAATATCGACAATGTGAGTCTCTGATAAAAACACTAAAAGTGGACGTTTATCTTCAACAATTTGACGTAATGCAACGTAGTTTGTTGTCAACCCCGCAATATTCAAATACAAAAATTCAAACTTATTCACATTCTACTTGGAACTTGTTTGCTATTTATTGAAACGCAAGCTGCTTTTCTCTTGATTGAATAATCTTTTATAAATCAAGCATTATGAACTAAATGCGGCAACGGCAAGTTCTCCACATTTGAAGCATCTCAAAACATTTACCGCGGGAAATACTAAGCACCGATCAAATTCTACATTTACTTGCTTAGCAGATAACAAGCTGTTATACGTTTCCAAATCAACCTCTATTACCGCGCTATACTTGTTATACCGAAAGCGTGGATTTTCGTATGAGTTTCTTACTTTTACATCATTAATTTTGATACCTTCATTTTGACTCTTTAAAAAGTCAATGAAAACATCAGGAGAAAGATTCTCGCTCATGCCCATTATTTTCAATCTCGGCACTGACGTGGGAACAACAGCACTGTAGTTTTCACCCAGATTGCTTTCAATGCCATTTTTCAACTTATCAATATTTTCGCCAACAGCGCATTCAACAATAATGGAACCATCTTTCCGTTCCTAAAATTACTTACTTTGTGTGTTTTTGGATCTAATTTTGTTTTCAAAAACTTCCGAGTTTCATCGCAAGCTTGTTTGGACTCTTTCGGTTTGATCACAATGACCGGACGAGTCTTATGTTTAACAGGTTCAAAACCATTATTTATATTATTATTATTACTAATACTCGTTTTAATACTTTTACGGCGACCTTTCACGACTTGCGCAAAAGTCACACCGTCATCAAAAACATTATCACTATTATCGTCATCAATTCTACGTTTCTAGCCGATTTGGTCCGATTCAGAAGGAGCCGTCCCATTCCGCGCGCGGGCATCATTAATTAAACTTTATTTTGACGCGTATTTAATTCCAAAACCGAATTGTTCAATTTATCAAATTTCTCACAAAATAATTTTTCAAGAGATTCATTTACATTTAATCTCAACTGTTCCAACCGAAATTCAACGCGCTGTTTATCTGGGCCGATATTTGATCCCGCATTTCAATGACCGAAACAGAGAGAGAAGATAATTTCTTTATCTCTTCTTCAATACGCTTGATGTCCGGTATCAAATGTTGCCCACCACAACACTGGTTTGATAAACATTCGTCACACTTGAAGCAAAGATTATCGTTATCTGTAACAATCTTTGCCGTTGCCTTGGTGAGTCCAGTACACTTGTAGTGAAACAAAGGTGCACAGTTGAAGCCCACACATTTCAACGGCAAATCCGATAGGACAATTGCCGTTCCACAGCCAGAGCAAATCATCGCACACAACACACGTTAACACGGGACGCTATACCAATAGACATGCAGAGAAACAAGAGACATTGGCAAAAAAAATGATCGCCACCACCGCTGCTTTGAAAGCGTCGCGAGGGATTTTATTTAACAAACTTTAACGCGAACTTGCTGCTTAAAGCAACTGTTCTTGTACTTAGCCTTTTGTAGATTCATTACCGACACACGTTAGAATATATCTACCGTGAATCACTTCACAATTTCACACGTAAATTAACAATTATGTATCACCACAAAATAACATCAACTACTCTGTTCGCCATCAAAAGAGATGACTTTTAATTTCGAACAATTCAATCACGAGCAATACCAGGAACGTTCAAATAGTACGATACCACATTTAAATCATGTTGAGGCAATATAAAGCAGGTATAGCATTAAATAGTCTGTGAATTTCCTTTCGTTCCATAACTTTTAAACCACATATCAAATTGTTATGAAGTTTGTTATTTGTAAGTTTGAGAGATAACTCGTTCGTACTAGTTATGTTCAGATAAGTCGTGTAATCTTTGTGATAATAGACTTTCGTTGCTATTACAATTTAATATATAACGGTTGCTTAAGTTCGATTATATCCAAATGAAAAGGGAAGGTATAGGGCAGCCAAATACTGAAACCACGTGTTCAATCATAATTCATCAGTTAACCCTTAATTAGCCCGTTCATCTGATATCAATATTGTTCAAATTGGTTGTGTAGTTTCTAAGATAATGAAGTTTCGTGATTTTCACATTTCGATACATTACAGACGAAGTTACAGTCCGATTACAGCAAAATTCAATAGGATGTTATGAGGCAGCTAGACCTTCCATTTGACATCAATTTTGTGGAAAGCGGTTCAGCCATCTCTGAGAAAAGTGAGTGTGTTTAAGTAGTCTTGTGATTATTTTACTATTCGTAGCTGGATTTCACATTTTTAAACATAACAGGCAAAGTAAAAATCCGATTGTGAAAAAAATCAACAGGGTCTTATGGGACAACTAGACCTTCCATTTGACACCAATTTTATGAAAATCGGTCCAGCCATCTCTGAGAAATATGAGTGAGATTAAATAGTCTCGAGAACACGTTTCTTTCCATAACTTTCGAACCACATGTCCAATCTATATGAAATCCGAAAGTTAAGGGTTTTTTAGGCAGCCCATACATTGTCCAGCCCATACAGACCTTGTCGCCACAATACACTTTTTTCGCTGGTGTATGAGGCTGGCGTCACTAGTAGCGCTATCTGGTTACGAATTGCTACTACGAAAATCTTCACACAAGTTTGGAACTCAGCTTGGACGTCTGTCTGCGGCTCAACCTTTTGTCTAACGTGTGTCGTGTCCAATCCATCCAACCGTTAAATATATTGATTTGCTTCTTCTATGTCGATTTCAAGATCCAACACACGATTGACTTTATTTTATGCTTTTCAATAACCGTTATGTGCTTGATAAAAAAACATGCCCAACGTGGTTCCCGGTTACCCCAAAATTAAAATACTTGTAACTTCGACAATTTTCATCCGATTTCAACAGTTTTAGTACTAAAAGATTCGGCATCTTACCTAGTTCTAAATGAGTGTCAGCAGTGCCCCGAAAATATTTTTTTATTCCCGGAAATCCGGCTTTCCGGGGATATGTTCCTAACCTGAGGATTTTTATGAATATTTGTCAATATTATTAGTACAAATAAAATTGATACCTCATATGAGTACTTAAGAAACAAGAATGATGTCCAGAGACCTTAAAATGTTCTTAATGGCCATTTTGAATATCAACATGGCGACTTCCGGTATCTGGAAAAGAACCAAAATTGGCAAATACCATCGAACATGGATATTTCCGGAATCGGAATGATGCCCAGAGACCGGAAATCAATTTCAGACGCCATTTTGAAACTAAAGATGGTGGCTTTTCTTAGTTATCCCGGTTCTGAAAATAGCTATACTTAATTTGATGGTATTGGACGTTGTATTATTTAATTCATTCGGAAATCGCTTCAAACAACAGATGTCTTTTTATTAAGATACGTAAACAGGAAAGTCAAAAACTCCAAGTGAACCGTCAAATCATGACCATATATAAATTTCGATATATTTGCATGGATAGTTCAAATTTAAGGAAACGAAACAAAAACACTCGCTAGAAAATTGAGAAATAGGAGATTTTTTATAATGATTATTATTAGGCCGTTAACAAAACTATTTAGGAAAAATTTGAGACCGAACCTTTTGTTTATTATACACAGACTTCGCAGCCAACTGTTTTGTGTACAGGACAATTACGGGGCTAGTGTTACGATTCTACTGTCGCTAATAGTCTCTCCCGAGCCGAGACTCGAATCTACACCGACTGGCTCATTAGACCCACATCGAAACCAACTGAGAGAACAGCTCTACCACTTAGCCTATTTATTTGCAGCTAGATGGCGCTACAAACACGCAAACTGAAAATCGATCTTTCTAGGCATCGTACACAAATTAAGTTACGTTAAAAATTTAGATTTCAGACCGTCCGCTTCCCCCAATGCACAATGGTCCAGAAACCAAATTTAGAGGGAAATTTTGTTCTAGAGCTCTATAGCAACATTTTAGAGAAAAACTTTCTTCTACAAAGTTGTTACATACGAAGTTGGTCACGCAAAGTGCTTCAATTGTGCTCAAAATCGCAGGGATGCATCTATGTTGAAAATAATCAAACCCGTATTGTTTCGTTGGGTAATTAAGGGGACCAGCTCCAAAATAGGGTGACCATAAAAAACGGCTATATTCGATGTATTTAATTTAAAAAAATTCATAACTTTTGAACCAGTTGATCGATTTTCAATCTTTTTGGTTCAAATCAAAGGTAATTACGTCTAGTTATAAGAAAAAATACCAAAAACTAAATCTGGGTGCTTTTATATGCATAATGTATAAAATTATTGAAATTTTCGTTTTGTTTTTAAATTGAATTTACTCAAATTTAAAAAATAACATATTTCTAAAAGTTCTTCCATTTATAGAGTCAAGTATGCCCTTCAAAATGAGACCAAGTGATATTTTTTTATGTTTGCCCCAAAATGAATGACATACAAATGAGAAACGCATATTTTTTGAAGAAAAATATTAATAACTTTGAGTAAAATTGAAATATTTACGATGTCAGCATTGCGAATTGTTTCTCTTAAAAAGCTCTAGAAGTCGTTCAAAGACAGTTTTGAGATGAAACTTGAAATAAAAAAGTTAGAGCGTAAAATATGTTTTTTCAATATTAATCAGTTGTTTTTAAAGATAGAGAAAAACTTTTTTTTACAAAGTTACTTAGAATTGATGAAGCTATAACATTGTAGAACAAATTTTTCTTCTATCTACAAAGATAAAAAAGTTAGATACTTGATTGCATCGAAAATGTAGGTCAGCCTAATTTTTGATAATTTTTCAATAAGCGCTTTATCATATGTAACAACTTTGTAGCAGAAAGTTTTTCTCTAAAATGTTGCTATAGAGCTCTAGACTCAAATTTCCCCCTAAATTCGGTTTCTGGACCATCGTGCATTGTGCAATGTGACAATAAGCAACGTTCGATATGACTCCCTCCTAAAGTTACGTAACGCTGAAAAACCTGCCCCCTCCGAACTTTACGCGATTATGAGCAAACATCACAGTTACGTAACTGTCTCTTTCAATCACTCCCTCACCCCTCTGTAAAAATAGGTAACACAGACTCAACCTACCTCCCCCCTCTCTACATGTGTTACGTAATTTTTGTGAGGCGCCTTACAATCAAGTGCTACTTAAAAACAAACAAACGAAAGATCTCGAATAAAAAAATATATCCGATGACTCCCTTTTCATCTATTTTGGGGTAAACGAGTAGTTAAACCTAAACATAGAAATTGCATTATTCACAATAATAGAGCAATTCTCGCTGAAACTTGGCCACTAGGTGCACAAGGTCTTCCAAATTTGATATAAATGCACATAGTCATTAGAAATAGAGAAAAAATGATAATGCCATTTTTGTTTGATCGAATTTGTTGACCCCTTGGTCACCAAAGGGCGGAACAGTTCTCAGAAAAGTTGAAATTTCAGCAATTCTTGATGTATTATTTGAGCTATATCTCTAAAATTCGTTATGTAAAGTACTACAAATAGCACTCTTCTGTAAAGAGGAATGATAGGGCTTTCATTTGAAGTGATCAGAATTCAGGCTGCCATCTTGAATTTGGCCGCCATCTTGAAATATATCAGAAAAATGCAATTTTGACCGTGTTTGCAACTACCGATTTTCGATCTGAGACCAGCATTGGAAAGCTGAGAAAAAATGCTATAAGATGTATGAAAAAAAATTGGTGAGCATCAGTGTTAACCCATCAATTGAACCTATTTCCCAAGCTGAGTTTCAAAATATTCATCGTACATCGCGCGATCAACGTAGTAACCTGTCTACTGAGACCAAGTGGATGCACATGTTATGTCCATATATGTCCATATATCATAATCGATTGATGCTACAACTAGTACGCCACTACTGTTTTTTTAGGTTTAGTGAGAAAAATGAGTACAACACTAGCATGTGTGATACTAACAAAGCGATAGGTTTTTTAATACTGAGCAGTTCCACAGAAAATGTCCCAGTTTTAATATTTTATTTAAATTGTAATTTTTAATTTGGCTGAAACTTTGCATAGACGTTTCTATAGGAAAAAGATGCCATTCTGTACTAATGATTTAATATTTTGCAACACGACTCATTTTTGTGAAGCTATCGAAAAATGCTATTTTGAGAAGGTATTGCTGATTACAAATATTTTCAGGGCCAAAACGGTTTGTTTGATCGGTATGACGTCTTCTATAAAGTTGTAGTTAATATTCTTGTCGCTCCGCAAAAATATACACTTTAAAATGATTTTTTTATTGAAAAAAAGGTAAGAGAAAAATGTAAATTTATCGTCAGGTTTTAGCTATTATCGCCCGGGGGGCCAATGAAGACATAGAGAATCTTTTCCAGGAAGATAATCTGCATTATGAGAAACCATCATGCGAAAATTCAACGCTCTAGGACATCATTTACACCCCGGACGATAACAGGTAAAATCTGACGATAATAGAGCCGATATCTATCTAAAAAGCTCATTTTTTTTAAATTATTTTTTTTTAAGAACAACAAAAATTACTGAAACAATGCAACCAAAAAAAAGCTATAGAGTGTATATTTTTTTCGGAAAGACAAAAGTATTATCTACAACTTTATCGAAGACGTCATACCGATCAAACAAACCGTTATGGCTCTAAAAATATTTGTAATCATCAATATCTTCCCAAAATAGAATTTTCAATAGCTTCTCAAAAATGAGTCGTGCTCCAAAAAATTAAGCCAATAGCATAAAATGACATTTTTTGCCTATAGAAACGTCTATGCAAAGTTTCAGCCAAATTAAAAATGACAATTTAAATGAAATATTGAAACTGGGACATTTTTTGTGGAACTACTCAGTAATAAAAAACTTATCGCTTTGTTAGTATCACACATGCTAGTGTTGTACTTATTATTCTCACTAAACTTAAAAAAAACAGTAGTGGCGTACTAGTTGTAGCATCAATCGATTATGATATATGGTGCTAGTATGGTATAACATGTGCATCCACTTGGTCTCAGTAGACAGGTTACTACGTTGATCGCGCGATGTACGATGAATATTTTGAAACTCAGCTTGGAAAATAGCTTCAATTGATGGGTTAACACTGATTTCTCAGCTTTCCAATGCTGGTCTCAGATCGAAAATCGATAGTTGCGAACACGGTCAAAATTGCATTTTTCTGATATAATCCAAGATGGCGGCCAAATTCAAGATGGCGGCCTGAATTCTGATCACTTCAAATGAAAGCCCTATCATTCCTCTTTACAGAAGAGTGCTACTTGTAGTACTTTACATAACGAATTTTAGAGATATAGCTCAAATAATACATCAAGAATTGCTAAAATTTCAACTTTTCTGTAAACTGTTCCGCCCGTTGGTGACCAAGGGGTCAACAAATTCGATCAAACAAAAATGGCATTATCATTTTTTCTCTATTTCTAATAACTATGTGCATTTATATTAAATTTGGAAGACCTTGTGCACCTAGTGGCCTAGTTTCAGCGAGAATTGCTCAATATGTTTCGGAGAAAAATAGCTTTTTCAATTGAAACATCACACCTTTTTGCCTTTCTCCTAGAAAGGTATAGCAATCACTGGAAAAACCAAAGGTATAAAAGTGGTCCCAATGGCCGAATGTCATATACCACTCGACCCCTTTCGACGAACTGAGCATTTTCTGTATGTATGTATGTATGTGTGTATGTGTGTGTGTGTGTGTATGTATGTGCAACTTTTTTTTCTCACTCACTTTTCTCAGAGATGGCTGGACCGATTTTCATAAAATTAATTGCAAATGAAAGGTCTAGTTGCGCCATAGGTTGCTATTGAATTTTATTGTAATCGGATTTTTTAGTTAAGAGGTTATGTATCAAAATGTAAAAATCACGAAACATCAATATCTCAGAAACCACACAACCGATTTTAATAAAATTGGTTTCAAATGATCGGGCTGTCTCCAGAACCCTTAACTTTTGAATTTCGTAATGATTGAACATATGGTTCAAAAGTTATGTAAAGAAAAGTTATCCTGAGGTTGTTTAAACTCACTCATTTTTCTCAGAGATGGCCGAACCGATTTTCACAAAATTAGTGTCAAATGAAAGGTCTACCTACCTCATAACACCCTATTGAATTTTGCAGTAATCGGACTGTAACTTCGTCTGTAATGTATCGAAATGTGAAAATCACGAAACTTCATTATCTTAGAAACTACACAACCGATTTGAACAATATTGATATCAGATGAACGGGCTAGTTAAGGGTTAACTGATGAATTATGATTAAACACGTGGTTTCAAAGTTTGGCTGCCCCATACGTTACCTTTTCATTTGATTGTAATCGAACTTAAGCAAGCGTTATGTTTTATTTTGTAAAACAACGAAAGTCTATTATCTCAAGTATTACACGACTTATTTGAACATGACTAGTGTCATACAAATGAGTCATCTCTCAAACTTACAAATAACAAACTTCATAACAATTTGATATGCTGTTTAAAAGTTTTAGAAAGAAAAGAAATTCAAAGACTATTCAACACTTTACCTGCTTCGATCAATATATATGGCCTCAACATGATTTAAATGTGGTATCGTACTATCTGAACGTTCCCGGCATCGCTCGTGATTAAATTGTTCGAAATTAAGAGTCATTGCTTTTATAACATTACGTCAAATTTCATATTTTATACTTTAATTACAACATCAATATTTTAGAACCCAAAGAGTGGATAAACATTTATTGGATCAGTGCCGTTTCTGCTTTCGTGGCGAATAGACGTTGTTTTTTCAGTCAGCTACGACTCGCACTTAACAATAAACCACACGAAATACTGTACGGTGCTTTTTTTTCGGTTCGTTTTGTGCTGTGGTGACAATAGCCTGCACATTAGAAGCAGTTCAACTTCCCCGCAGCGGCGGGTGCTGGATACCCCGCTACCAGCACCGAGAAGCAGCTGCTGACACCGATAGCAGCAGAAGCAAATCCCCTCTCCTCACCGCCGGGATCTGGATACCCCGCTAGCAGTACGGATCAGCTACTGGATAGTGATCATCCTCTGACATCCACAAGGTTGCGTGTAGGACACGGCAGATGAAAAATGAAACCGACCTGGATATTCGGTGGAGTATTCTGTTTTTATAATTTTTATTCATTTATTCTTTGCCCATTTATACGAGTGACTTTTTTTAAATTTTAATTCATCTTACTTGGACAAATTGTTTTTTCATTTAATCACTTCAACTTGGTACCCCATTTATACACGGTTGTTTACCGTTAGTGTGCGGTAGAGCATATTGCTCCCGCAAACATGAACGATATGGACAACATTCAGGTGGAATTGTTCCTAGAAGTTGAAACGAATGGAGATGTGATTGAAATATCACCCCGCAGCTCCCCGCTTCCATCTCCACTGCCATCCCCTGCACCTAGTCCACCAAATCCGAACGTGTTAGCTAACGTTCGTATAAAAGCTAACCCGGATGAATTTAAGGGCCCGTACGCTGTCTATTTCCGGCCCATAAAGAAACCATTGAATGTTTTGCGCATTGGCAAGGACCTGACAGAACGGTTTTCGGACGTAACCGAAATCACCAAGGTGAGGCCGAACAAACTGCGAGTTGTCGTGAATAGCTTGAAGCAAGCAAACGCAATTGCTTGCTGCGAGCTCTCCACAAGAGAGTATCGCGTGTACATCCCTGCCAAAGATGTAGAGATCGACGGTGTTGTGACCGAAGGGAATCTCACTGTCGATGACATTTTGCGTCATGGGGTTGGCTGTTTCAAGAACCCAATGATGCAAGATGTAAAGATATTGGATGTCAAGCAATTGCATTCAGTGTCCATCGATGAAGGAAAGAAGAAATTCTTTCCTTCGGATTCCTTTCGGGTAACATTTGCCGAATCTGCACTGCCGAACTACATCCTTTTGCATAAGGTTCGTCTACCTGTACGCCTGTTTGTACCGCGGGTCATGCACTGCCATAACTGCAAGCAGTTAGGTCACACAGCCACCTACTGTTGCAACAAGGCACGCTGCAGCAAGTGCGGAGGCAATCATGCTGAGACCACTTGCAGTGAGGATACTGAAAAGTGTCTTTACTGCGAGGGAACTCAGCATGACCTTTCGGCATGTCCCGCGTACAAACAGCGCGAGGAGAAAATAAAGCGTTCCCTTAAGGAACGATCAAAGCGCTCTTTTGCAGAAATGCTTAAGAGGGCTGAGCCACCCTCGACAGGAAACATCTTTTCCTTTTTGCCAACCGATGAGGGTACATCTGACGATCCCGTCGAAGGGTGTTCTTATGCCATGCCAGAAGGATCTAGGAAGAGGAGAATAGTAAACTCTCTTAATCTTTCTCGCAAAGGTCGTAAGATAACCCCTAGCGGAATGACCAATATACCTACGCAAAAAAGAAGCGGTGAAGAAAAACCGAAGCAAGTACCTCCCGGTTTTAATTTCAAATCAAACCAGGAGTACCCACCGCTTCCTGGGACACCAAAAACCCCTCGTGCACCCATTTCTCGATCAGAAGATAAAAAAGAAACAGGGTTTATAAATTTCTCTGATATTGTGGACTGGATATTCAAAACATTCAACATAACAGATCCCCTTAGAAACATTCTTCTTGCCCTTCTCCCTACAGTGAAAACATTTTTGAAACAACTAGCAGCAACTTGGCCCCTCATTTCAGCTATCATATCTCTCGATGAATAAGACGGCGAAAGAGGTTAGGAGTTTTATCACTGTATTACAGTGGAATTGCAGAAGTATCACCCCCAAACTCGATTTATTTTCTCATTTAATAAACACTTATAATTGTGACGCTTTTGCGCTTTGTGAAACTTTCCTAAATTCAAATAATCAACCCAATTTCCACGATTTTAACATAATCCGTCGAGACCGAGACTCACATGGTGGAGGGGTACTTTTAGGGATCAGAAAGTGCTACTCCTTTTTTAGAATCAACCTCCCTCGGATCTCGAACATTGAAGTCGTTGCCATTCAAACAAATATGAATGGAAAAGACCTTTGCATTGCTTCGATATATATTCCTCCATCCGTGCGGATTGAACAGATGCAACTTTCTGACATAGCAGAATTGCTTCCCGCACCTTTTTTGATTTTGGGAGATTTTAACTCCCACTGTCTGCAATGGGGATCGCAATACGACGACGCCCGATCTTCTTTAATTTGTAACTTGATCGACGACTTCAATATGACACTTTTGAATACTGGGGAAGCGACACGTGTACCTAATCCTCCAGCACGTGAAAGCGTGCTAGACCTATCCCTTTGCTCGACATCACAAGCGTTAGATTGCCAGTGGAAAGTAATCAATGATCCTCACGGTAGTGATCATCTTCCAATCGTTATTTCAATTGCTAATGGTTCAACTCCCGCGAATCCAATCAATATGTCATACGACCTCACACGTTATATTGATTGGAAGCGTTATGAGACTTTCATAGCGGAAAATCTCGAGTCTCACGAGGAACTTCCTCCGGAGGAAGAATACGCGTTCCTTTCTGGCTTGATCATCGACGCCGCGACTCAAGCTCAGACGAAACCAATACCCGGGATAACAATTAGACGGCGTCCTCCTACCAAGTGGTGGGACAAAGAGTGCTCTGAACTGTACGCGCGAAGGTCCTCGGCATATAAGGACTACCGAAAGTATGGCTCGGTTAAGCTGCTTCGAAGGTACGAGATACTGGACAGGCAGATGAAGAGCTTAATGAAAGCGAAGAAACGCGGATACTGGCGGCGGTTCGTAAACGCGTTATCGAGGGAAACAGCGATGAGCACTCTTTGGGATACCGCCAGGCGCATGCGGAATCGTAACGTTTCGAATGAGAGCGAGGAGTATTCAGATCGCTGGATACTCGATTTTGCCAAAAAGGTCTGTCCGGACTCTGTTCCGGAACAGAAGATTTTTCGCGACGCGTTTTCAGTAACTACGGAAGAGCCCTAATTTTCGATGTTGGAATTTTCGATGGCTCTCCTTTCGTGCAACAATAAAGCTCCAGGGTTGGATAGAATAAAATTCAACTTGTTGAAGAATCTACCCGATTCTGCAAAAAGACGCTTGTTGAACTTGTTCAACAAGTTTCTTGAGCTAAACATTGTTCCGCACGACTGAAGGGAGATAAAAGACATTGCTATTCAAAAACCCGGAAAACCTGCCTCTGATCACAATTCTTATAGGCCGATTGCGATGCTCTCTTGCCTCCGGAAATTAATGGAGAAAATGATCCTCTTACGGTTAGACAAATGGGTCGAAACAAAAGGTTTACTTTCAGATACTCAATTTGGCTTTCACCGGGGCAAAGGAACGAATGATTGCCTAGCGTTGCTTTCTACTGAAATTCAACTCGCCTTTGCTCGAAAAGAGCAAATGGCTTCTGCATTCTTGGACATTAAAGGGGCTTTTGACTCTGTCTCTGTAGAAGTTTTAACCGAGAAACTTCATTCGCAGGGACTTTCACCAAATTTAAATAATTTTTTGCTCAATTTGTTGTCAGAAAAGCATATGTATTTCTCACATGGTGATTCGACAACTTCCCGAATTAGTTACATGGGTCTTCCCCAGGGCTCATGTTTAAGCCCTCTCTTATATAATTTTTACGTTAATGACATCGATGAATGTATTGCCAATTCATGCACGCTACGGCATCTTGCGGACGATAGCGTTGTATCCATTACTGGTAGCGAGGCTAGCGATCTGCAAGGACCATTGCAAGATACCTTAGACAATTTGTCTGAATGGGCTCTCAAGCTAGGTATCGAATTTTCTCCGGAGAAAACTGAGCTGGTCGTTTTTTCGAGGAAGCATAACCCAGCTCAGATGCAGCTCCTACTAACGGGTAAAACGATCACTCAGGCTTTAGTCGCTAAATATCTCGGGGTCTGGTTCGACTCTAAATGCACCTGGGCTTGTCATATTAGGTATCTGACACAAAAATGCCAACAGAGGATTAATTTTATTCGTACGATTACCGGAACCTGGTGGGGTGCCCACCCAGGAGACCTTCTAAGGTTATACCAAACAACGATACTGTCAGTTCTTGAATACGGTTGTTTCTGCTTTCGCTCCGCTGCGAAAACACACATTATAAAACTAGAGAGAATACAATATCGTTGTTTGCGTATTGCCTTGGGCTGCATGCAGTCGACCCATACGATGAGTCTTGAAGTGCTAGCGGGTATTCTTCCGTTGAAACATCGCTTTTGGTCTCTTACCGGTTACTTATTCGATGCACGATCATGAACCCATTAGTGATTGAAAATTTCGAGAGGTTGGTCGACCTTCAATCTCAATCCAGATTTATGACTTTATATTTTGACTATATGGCTCAAAATATTAATCCTTCTTCATACGATTCCTCTAATGTCGCACCTTTAAATACTTCAAATAATGCTATATTCTTCAACACCACCATGAAAGAAAACATTATTGGTATCCCGGATCAATTACGACCGCAAGAGATCCCTAAGATTTTTTCCAATAAGTTCAAACATGTTAGTTGTGATAAAAGGTTTTTCACTGACGGATCTAATCTAGATGAGTCCACTGGCTTCGGTGTTTTCCACGAAAATTTTACCGCCTCCTACAAACTCGATGCTCCTGCTTCCGTGTACACCGCAGAACTTGCTGCTATTCAGTACTCCCTTGGGATCATCGAAACCCTACCCATAGACCACTACTTCATCTTCACAGACAGTTTCAGTGCCATTGAGGCTCTGCGATCGATGAAGACTGTGAAGCACACCCCGTATTTCCTGGGGAAAATACGACGGTTCTTAAGTGCTTAACAGATAAAAATTACCGGGTTACCTTAGCGTGGGTCCCTTCTCATTGTTCCATTCCGGGCAATGAGAAGGCTGACTCTTTAGCTATGGTGGGTGCTATTGATGGCGATATTTATGAAAGACCAATTGCTTACGATGAATTTTACAGCATTTTGCGTCAGAGAACACTCAATAGCTGGCAATCATTATGGAACTCAGATGAACTGGGACGGTGGCTACATTCCATTTTTCCTAAGGTATCGACGAAAGCATGGTTCAAGGGGTTGGATGTAGGTCGCGACTTCATTCGCGTGATGTCCAGACTTATGTCCAATCACTACACGTTAAACACGCATCTCTTTCGTATAGGGCTTGTAGACAGTAATCACAAAAAGCAAAATTGATTGTAAACACTGCTCCGTTAAGCTACCGCAGATGAGCTAGAAAATAAACAACTTTAAAACTGAACATTTATTGGATTTAAGCATTCATGTAAATCTATTTTTACAAATAATAAGTCTGACCGCTAGGTGGATTAATTTAGGTTTTTATTGCATGGTAATACATGTTTGAAATTATGGCACATTCCAGAAATACATAATTGTCGTTACAAACTAAGAGGCGCAGCAACGCGGGCTGGGTATCATCTATTTTATAGATATAGAAAAAGAAGAAGAAGATTTATCGCAAGAATTTCGCAAATCAACGTTATGCGATGAAACATTTACATTGGTCATGGTAATGATCTATCGTAGTAGTTTGTGCGAGGTAACCAGTGCAGTTATTAGCTAACGGGTGACAACTGAAATTTTGTTGCTCTCCAGTTGTTTTTGCGCACCAAGGAACATGAAATCATACAGAAATCTTCGACAGGACTGTTCTGAAGCAGATTCGTTGGATTGGGTAAAGAGTGTCCGGGACCAAATTGCATCACAAAAAAATTGGTATTTTCCACTCATTCAACCAATCGCCTTCTAACTTTCAGGTAGTAAATTAAAACAGGATATTTTATATATATTTTGCCTTTCTCCTAGAAAGGTATAGCAATCACTTGCAAAACCGAAAGTAAAAAAGTATATATATATATATATATATATATATATATATATATATATATATATATATATATATATTTGTACGCTTTTTTATATAATTGAATGTTATTAGTAATTGTAGGAAAATTATTAAACCTACTTGTCAAAGAAAAAAAAGGACTAGAACAAAACTTAAAATAAACTTAAAACTATCTTACTGATAAAGTGAGCTGATCGTAGCAAATGAGGATTACACGAATGGTTTGATACTGTCTGAATTTGAAGTATTACCTGAAAGGACACTGGCATATGGATTTAAATTATTACCTACTAATTTAAATTATTACCTGCTAATGAAAGTGCTGGTGATGCCTGAACAGTATTGAAAGTCTTTTGATTACCCACATTGACAACAGGTTGTTTAGAACTCCTACGTTGTCTGGAAGCAATAATTTTTGACCTTACAGGACAATTAAAGAAATTAGATTTGTGATTTCCCCCACAATTTACACATTTAAAATTATTAGTGGTCTCTTTCACGGAGCAGATATCTTTCGTGTGACTAGTGTCACCACAAATCATACATTTTGCTGCCATATGGCAGTTTCGAGTTCCATGACCATAGGCTTGACAATTCCGACATTGCGTAAGATTATGGATTCCTCCATGTCTCTTGAAATTTTCCCATTTTATTTGCACGTTAAATAAAACACGTGCTTTTTCCAAACATTTCAAATAATGTCTTTTGGTACGATCAAAATGTACTAAGTAATTTTCCTGGTGTATTCCAGTTTGAAAAATTTTGGCATTTGCCTTTCGTTACATCAAAATTACTTGGTTGGGGGCAAAACCAAGTGATTCTGACAAACAATCTTTAATTTCATCAATAGTTTGATCATTTGAAAGACCTTTCAAAACAGCCTTAAACGGTCTGTCGTTTTTGGCATCAAAAGGATAAAATTTATGCATCTTTTCAGTCAAATACTGTAAAAGATGTTTATGGCCATCAAAAGATTCGGCCAAAATACGAATTTCGCCTTGGCGGCCAATTTGAAAATCAACTTTCACATGCGACAAAAATGATGAAAGCTCTGATCGAAATGCTTTAAAATTTGCTACAAATACCACAATAGGTGGAACTTCAACCTTCTTCATAACGGCTTTATGCTCAGTATGAGCAGTTTAAAATTCTTGATCCCCAACGGAAGAAAGAATATCATACCTGTTAGTTGAAATTTCAGTGTCACTTGGAGGAGATGCCTCACGTTTCCTCGAAGCCGCATCAAAGCGAGCTTTTTTATTTTTTCCAGGCATAACTGGACAACTTCACTACACTTTCACTTCACTATAGAATTTAAGTAGAAATATCTCAAAGCAAATTTACTCACTAAACACTCGTTAACGTTAAAAACAAATTAATTACTTTTGCGTTTCAACAGGTAGTCTTTTAAAAAGATTGCCTGATGAAAGCGAAAAACAAAATTTTAATATCTCTCGGTAGTCTAAGACTTAGCCTCGAGCTGTTGGTAAAATGCGACAAAGTTGTGCTGTTTTGAAAAACTCTTCATACGAAGCTTTTTTGCCATGTCGGGAGGAAAGTAAACGGAAACAAACAGATGTTTTTCATTATTCATTAAAACTTTTACCCAAAAATCTTCAAATTCAACGTGTTTTTCACTAGGAAGTAACTCTGATGGTAAAGTAGCATTAACAGCTATAAGTACTCCACCACCAGATTCCTTTACTGATAGTTTCAAATCGCGATCGCTTCGAAAAATATTAAACCCGCTACCAAAGGCTTCTCCACTATTAATATCTTCTGTCCAGTTTGTTTCAGTAGCTAGAATGACATCATAATGGCAGCCATTTACTTTTTTGAAGATTTGCTGCATTTTGCTTGCACTTTTCATTCGATTAATATCTTAACAATACACTACTTTTTCACTAAAGCTAATTACCTCTCCTTGCGAGGATGCCGTCAATTCTATATTTATGTTGCCCTCGAAGGGGTCCGTCAGTTTCTGGCAAAACATGAATGCCTGCATGCACACGCTTTACATGGTGCAATTACTGTCGCAATTTTGGTGACTACATGAAGGTATGCTGTTGTTGATGTTGCTGTTGTCAATATTTTTGGTATTCTTGTAGTTGTAATAGCTGTATGTGGGTACATCATTCCGGTTGTTGTTACAAGTGCTGTTACGTGAATTGTTGAATTTGTTATTTAGATTCCAATGCTTTCTGTTGACTTTTCTTTGCTTTATTGCTTTATCTTTAAGTTTTTGCTGCTGAGCGCGGCGCAATTTACGTATGTCATAGTCTGTCCAGTCAGCACGCCACACTTTTTTTGATCCGAGCGTACGCCAACCTTCTGTTAATTTAACCGATTGATCAAGTAACTCTTCCATCAAGCTAGGAGGAGACTCTGATTGCGATCGAGTATTTTTAATGTTTTTTTTTTTTTGAGTGATTTGACTTCAATTAAAACATCTCCGCTAACTTTATCTAGAGCTTCCTTTGTGGAGCGGGATCGAACAGAACTCTTTTCGTTACAGTGCGTTTTCATATCCTTCGTGAGGCTACCCACTAGTTATCACTAATTCGCTTGAAATCTGCAATGAGGTCTGTTGATAAATCTGGTACATATCCTTCAATTCGGTCATTTGTAGCTTCCATTGACACATCAAAGAGCTTCGTGATGTGGTTTTTTATTTCAATGAGCTCTGAATTCTTCGCGGTTTTGCTGGTGTCCATGTCAAGCGATAATGCAGACACAGCACTGTCGACTTTTGTTGATGTGTTCAAATTTATCGCTGACACAGATTCGTTTAGCTGGTCAAACAGCTCACCTATTGCTTCGAGCTGTTTGAGCTCAGCAGCAATCTGCAAGTTGGCTTCAGTTTGGGCTTTGTTTGCGATTATCAGCTCCTTTTAATTGTTTAGCACCTTTCTAGTATCAATTCCAGCTTTCAGATGATGCTGACACTCCTCGCACAGTGGTATCATGAAGCGCGTGATATAGTTTTCCTGGTGCCGTTGAACTCCAATACATGCCGCGTGAAAATATTTAGAACAAAATTCACACTTCCATAGGAAGCGATCGTCGCCAATACTGCATATTTTTACACAGCAATGTATTTTAGATTTACGCTGCGCGCCGGTACGGTATATAAAAAATGAATTAACTATCGAGTACTACGCGGTGTTGAAAAAATACTTAAAATTGCTGACGCAAGAGCGCGCGCGGGTCAATGGAATTGTTTGAAACAAAGTTAAAATAAATAAAAATATTTACAGGAGCACTGCCCAAGCGCGTCTGAACTCAAAGGTGGTTCGACTTCAACTGAATCAAAAGCCCCCTTAATGTCCAAGAACGCAGACGCCATTTGTTCTTTGCGAGCATACGCCAGCTGAATATCTGTTGAAAGTAACGCAAGACAATCATTCGTCCCTTTTGCACGGCGGAAGCCAAACTGAGTATCTGATAGTAGACCAATTGATTCGACCCAGTGGTCTAAGCGACGGACTATCATTTTTCCATCAATTTCCAGATACAGGATAGCATTGCAATGGGCCTATAAGGGTTGTGAACAGAAGCTGGTTTCCCTGGTTTTTGGATGGCGATCACCTTCACTTGCCTTCAATCCTGCGGTACAATATTTTGCTCCAGGAACTTATTGAACAAATTCAACAAGCGCCTCTTGGTATTGCCGGGTAGATTCTTCAACAAGTTGAATTTGATTCTATCTAACCCAGGCGCATTATTGTTACAGGGCAGGAGGGCAACTCAAAATTCTGCCATCGTGAAAGGTGATTCTATCGCGTCGTGGCCCGGAGACGCATCGCGAAAAAAGTTTTGCGCAGGAACAGAGTCCGGACATACTTTCCTGGCTAAATAAAATATCCACCGACTTGAAGACTCCTCGCTTTCGTTGACCATTATACGATTTCGCATTCTTCGGGCTGTGTACCAAAGAGTGCTCATCGATGTCTCCCTCGACGTCTCGTTTACCAACCGACGCCAATATCCGCGTTTCTTTGCTTTAGCCAAGCTTTTAAGCTTGGTATCAAGCTCCGAATACCGTTTAAAGACGTCGGTCTTGTCTGCATCCCGGAAGGTTAAATACGCGTCGGATCTTTACGTGTAGACATCAGAGCTCTCTTTGTCCCACCACGGAGTAGGTGGCCGTTCTTTGATTTTTACGCCGGAGAATTTCTTCGTTTGGGCCTGCAACGCGGCGTCGAGAATCAAGCCCGCGTGGAGGTTGTATTCTTCAAGTGGTGGATGATGTTGAATCGACTCGACCGCTTTTGAAATCATTTCCTCGTATAGCTTCCAATCGACATTCCGTGTGAGGTCATACGGAATGTCAATTGGTCGCATGCGAGTTGACACGTAAGTAATTGAAATAAGAATAGGCAAATGGTCGCCACCGTGAGGATCGAGAATTGCCTTCCAAGTGCAATTCAACCGTAGCGACGTCGAACATAAAGAGAGATCCAAAGCGCTTGGGCGCGCTGGAGGTTTTGGGACACGTGTCTAGTCCTGTACGCCGCCACGCCGCACCGCCGCCGTCTACACTTTTACGCACGCCGCCGCCGCCGATGATTTTGAGTCGGCGCGCCGCCGAGGAAATTTCTGCCGCGCCGATAGTCATTTCTTTGCTGGTTGTTAATTTTTTTTGTCAACCTGTCAACCCGGATAAACATATTTCGATTTATTTATATTAAATAAAAAAAAACCGAACACGAGAGTGTACACATTATACGCAATATTTTAGAAGTGGTAATTAGTGTCACGCGGGTACACGCCGCCACCGCCGACAAATACCAACGACGTCACGCCGGCGCACCGATCGCCGCCGAGGTATAATGTATTTTACGTCGCCGCCGCCGATGATATGGTTGGCGCACAGGTCTACACGTGTCATATCACCGTTGTTTAAAATTGTCATATCGATGTCATCGCAAAAGTTATAGATCAAAGAGGAGCGGTTATCATTGTAAGGGGAACCCCAAGCCACGCCATGAGAGTTAAAATCTCCTAATATCAAACGCGGCGAGGGGAGAAGTTCTATTAAATCAAAGAGCAGCCGTTGCCCAACCTATGCTCTGGCGGGAATATATATTGAGACAATACAAAGCTCCTTACCTTGTATTGTCATTTGAAATGCGACAACTTCAATGCTGGAATCGACGGGAGGTTAATACGATAAAAAGAATAGCACTTCTTAATCCCTAGAAGTACCCCTCCATATGGAGTGTCTCGATCAAGGCGAATAATATTATTATCATGGAAGTTGAGATCAGTATTCTAAGTAAGCCAAGTTTCACAAAGGGAAAATGCATCGCATTTGTTTTCATTTTTCAAAACTTTAAACGAATCAATTTTTGGTAAAATACTTCTACAATTCCACTGTGATACAGAGTTAGAATCCTTCATATACGCAGTTGAATTAGGCATCGAAAGATTAAATCGCTGCAAGGAAATCAAAAATCCAGTCCACAATGTCACAAAATTTCAGTAGTCAATCATCAAATCAGGATGTGCAAAAGGAACAACTGGGGTTTTAGATGTTCCTGGCAGTGCTGGGAACTCCGCCTGGGACTTTAAATTTGCAAGTCCAGGAGGAGTTTGCTTCGGTTTTTCCGCGTTGGCCTGTGCCAGGTTACTGACCACGACACGGAGCTTGTTAAGTCTGACCATGGATATTTCGGTCACGGCCTTGAACCCTTTCGTCAGGTCTTTGGAAATCTGCAGTATATTTAACGGCTTTGATTTCGCTCCTGCCTTTGGCCGGAAGAAAACAGTATAGCTGCTCTGAGATTCGTCCGGGTAGAGACATGATCGGGAGGGTTCGGAGAAGGGAGTTCAGAGGTTGAGGGATCTACATCCATTGCGCAAAGCTAGCGCGCTATCTTTATAGACAAGAATCACGTACCTTCATCGTTTTCCTTTCTCTCCTTTTCCTTTGTGTTGAAATTCTCGTCCACTGCCGGAGCACAAATTACTCAACAGCCAAATCGGCTAACACATCAGTAGGCAGCTACGAAGCGAAACAGTTGCACAAAGGCGGGCGACCTTGAACGCGGATTAATTTCACTCGACCAGGCAAACAATGCCAGCACTTGCTCACACGTCTTTTTTACTATATTCTATAAGAGCGATCACCAAACACGTCCGATACTGATGCGTGTTCGGCACAGAATGACACCAGTGCATTGAAAAGGTAAATACACTGCGGCTATGAATAAAATGCCAATACATGTTTCGATTTCAATTCCCAAACTATCAATAACCCTCGTTTCAAGATGGGGCATAACACGATGTTTTATTCGACGGTGGATAACTATTGCAACTCCACCTCCGGCAACATCAATTCTATCGAACCTGTGAACTATACAGTTGAGGTTTCTTTTTAGCTTAATGTTAGGCTTCATAAGCGTTTCAGTCCCAACCGCAATAAGCACATCATGGAGGAACATCACACCTTCTTGCTTGTTTTTGTCAATGTGCTTTTCCGATTTGAGAAAGTTGAGAAGGATTTCTTTCATACAAGGTCAGTTAGCGGTTTAGCGATTTCGCTAATTTTTGAGCTGGTTAGCAAAACTGTTAGCGTCACCAGATTTTGGCCCTCGAAACGCTAATCGTTAATTCGTTAAATTTTGTAGAGAAGCGACAATAGAACCATTTAGAAAAACAAAAATTGCTCCGAAAGATGAACATACTGTACTGCGAAAGTTACTTTTGGAACGTATGTTTCATTTAAACAACGTTCAATTGTCCTAATTGTTTGGAGTTCCTCTCTTTACGACACAAGTGCAAGTCAGTTTTTTTTACCCTAGAATGGAGTTCCAGTTATCGTACAATGAGTAGTATTCTTATTCGTTGTGGAAGGTTGCGACTTGCATTTTTTTGTTTACAGTTCTGTTTTTATGTGTTTTGAATCAGTTTTTTGCTGAAATAAGTGTGTTTGGTGTGACTGGTTGCTGCAGGCTAGGGAGGCTCGAATATGCAACAATTTAAATGGATACAGTAAGATATGTACAAATTATTGCTTCGACTTTGGTCTACAGCCGTGTAGGGACATTTCTGTTTCGCTTAACCTGCGAATCGTCGTGTCTCTGTGCTCCTTTTTTCCTCTTTTGTCGATAACGTTCGTGGTTGTAATAGATACGTGAACGTGTGGATGATCTATTCATATGACAGTGCGTCTTGAGCTGCCCGACAGGTCAGTCGTGTTTTCGGTTGCTTGTGGACTGGTCTTTGACTGCCTATAGCTTCAAAGTTTGTGTTTTGTCAGTGTGTCTTTAAAAGACTACCTGAAAGTTATTTCCCATCAGTCTTTCTCAAGACTACCTACTTTTGAATTTAATATTTGTTTTAAATTTTTTTCGTATCACCTGATATGACAGGGCGAAAAAAGAAACCGCGCATCACTACGAGGAGAAAGGAGAGCATTCTATCTCGGACAATTCGAGTGTCTGCAGTGATAACATGTTTGATATTTTGCCTGAGCAAGAAGCCGGTGAAATGGAAGCTAATAGTAATAATACTATGAAAAATGTAAATTCTTTAAATAAATTTTTTAAAAAGGAGAAAGTTCCACCTATTGTGGTAACTATTTCTTCTGAATTTAATATATTCAAAAAGGAACTTTCAACGTTTGTTTCTGACGTTAAAGTTGCGTTTGTTTCTAACGTTAAAATTTAGCAATGATTTTAAATAAAACAATAAAAATTTTAAATTGGAATGCTCGCTCATTTAAGGCCAATGAGAATGAGCTTTTTAATTTTTAACAGTAAATAATGTGCACATTGCAATTATTACTAAAACATTTTTGAAACCTAACATCAAATTAAAATATGATCCCAATTAGGGGTCATCTACATACCACGTGGACAGATTTTTAACGATTTGGACCCCCCTCTCCCTCCGTGGACAACTGCCCATATAAATTCTGAAAAAATTGTATGGACCGTGGACATTAGCCAACCCAACACCCCACCCCCCACCCCCACAAAGCTGTCCACGTGGTATGTGGATGGCCCCTTACGTGGTTCATAGATATGAAAGGATTCAGGGCCGTAGAGGTGAATGCCGCTTATTAGCCGATTCAATAAAGGGTCGTGATCGTCTTGTTCAGTATTTAACTGACAAGATGTACAAATTTTTTACATATGACACCAAGAACGCCAAGCCGTTCAAGGTTGTCTTGAAAGGTCCCACCAACGATCAAACCATTGATGAGATCAAAATTACTTTGACAGAATTACTTGGCACAGCCCCTGCCCAAGTAGTTCTTATGAAACAAAAATCACGAGGTGAAAACAGCCAGAGAACTGGAGTTTCTCTTGTGCACTATTTAATCTATTTTAACCGCAGTGAGGTTAGTTTAGTTTAAATAGTATATTTGACACGGCACGATACATCTTAAGTTTTACTGAGCCAAATACAATTTTTATTATGTTTAAGTTACCAGGAAAAAGAGGAAGGCACTTCTCGCGGCCGACTACGAGCTAGTGGGGATTAAAGGTGAGAGGAGGGGAGTACAATCATGACTTCAAACTATTTTAACACTTTGTTTTTCAACTGGTAGAGAAGTAATGGTGATGTGGCGCAGTTTTGGTCTGAAGTGTTTGCGTAAACATAGATATTGGTTCCGTTTTCGTGTCTCCAGATAGTGGTATTCTGACAAGTAGACAAAATAATTTTAAATTTGAATGTCGCAATTTTCAAAAAAAAAAACAGTAAAGCTGTGTCATGTACTGGAGATCACCGCTACCCAGGATGTCTCTAACGGGAACTTTCGGTTGTTTTCCTCGGGCCCGAAGGGAATCTATCAGCTTGGACCTAGCACCAGAGAATTCGGTACACGACCAAACAACATGCTCAATGTCATGGTAGCCATCGCTACAATAAAGATGATGATGATGATGGTCCCACCTCATACCCCTACATTGGTTTGAGCTGGTCGATTTATCTAAGAAAGATATTATTTAAAGACATACAATGTAACCAGTAGGCAAACAAATAACGGACTGGTTATTAATACAGACATAGTAACCCTTCGAAAGAATACCAATAATTTGAAAATTAAAAAAAAAAAAAGATTTTCCAATAACATCATTGCTCCAAGGCTCATCCAAAACGTTTCCAACCCGAAAATTATCTGGATTTGGTTAGGAATCGAACCTAACATTTAGGAGCTTTAACTAATCAGAATTGTTTCTGGATAACGATCCAAAACTACGAGAGAGATCCTATGATACTATAGTTATCGATAACGAGCTATACAGTCCACAGGCAAACCCAAGCCTTTTCAGTTTTTTCTCTCAACCCTTTGTTCTAAATCGTGAAAACAGATAAATATTAAAAATCTTAATGAAAATATATATAATATTACAAACCAAAAAAGCAACTTATCAACCCGATATGCCTTTTGTTTCAATTTCAAGGGTTTAACCCTGATGTACTCAGTATCCAGATTGTCTATGTCAGTCTACGCGCGCGTGGCTCAAACATGTGTAGTCAACTCATTTTTTTTTAACTCTACTATTTATTAGCTATATTCAAACAAAAATCCATCATCATCAATGAACATAATAACTTAGTGTACCAGATAAATTTGAAAAAAAAATATACTTAAATATTACAATCTTCTTTATTAATTAACAAAAAAATCGTTGAAATCTGTCTACAAAACAGATTTTATGTGTGAAATACAAAGCCTTTTAAACTCCGCCATTGTTGCTGCACGTTTCACTTGTCTGGGCATCGAATTGAAAAAGTTAATTCCTTTATACAACAGAGAGTTCTGTGATCTACTAAATAAAAAGTGTGGTGTTCTAGCGTCTTCCGCGTTTCTAGTGTTGTACCTATGAAAATCACTTCCCCTATCAATTCGATCACACAAATATCGAGGCAGCATATTATTAGAATTTTATAAAGGAACACCATTGTCAAAAAATATACTCGTTGCTTCACAGAAAGCCATTGCAACGCGTCCAGCATGAAACTCGAGGAAGTGTATCTATTACATCTTAATATTAATCGCGTTACTTTATTTTGTAACCGCTGTAATCTCAATATTTGTGTATTATTTGCAAGGAATAAGATGGATGAGCAAAAGTCTATATGTGGTGAAATGATTGACTTATACAACAAAATTTTACTACTAACAGTCAATTCATTTTTTAAACGGCACAGAATACCGTATTTTTTAGCCATTTTTCTGATGACGTTGTCAATGTGAGACTTGAAAGTTAACTTGTCATCAATGATTACTCCAAGATATTTTAACTCATTCACGCGATCAATCGTCTCACCATTAATTGCGATATTTACGTCTGGTCTGGAGTTGGCCGAAGAAATAATCAAATATTTAGTTTTGCTAATGTTTAGCTTAAGTTGTTTAAAATTTAACCAATTCGCCAGATAATGTAAGTCTTGGTTTAAAAGTGTTTCAACATCATTTGGATTTTTAGCCGCAATGAACAGAACAGTGTCGTCGGCAAATAAATTTACATCACAAAACCGTAAAACTCGCTTCATGTCATTAATATAAATTATTATAAATAAAATGGGCCCTAAAACACTTCCTTGCGGTACACCCAGTGTATTAGCAATGGAAACTGATTCAGAATCATAAAAACGAGTCTTCTGAGTTCTAGCACACAAATAGCTTTCAAACCATTTATATGCTGTCCCTGCGATACCAAAGCGCTTTAATGTTTGCAACAATAAGGGCCTAGAAATTGTTTCAAAAGCGCGTTTTAGATCCAGAAACACCGCAAAAATAGTTTCTTTAGCCTCGATTTTCTCTTTCCATTTTGCTAACACCAAATTCAACGCAGACTCACAAGAGTGTCCCTCTCGATAACCTGATTGTTCTGGGATCAGCAAATCATTAGTGTTTAAATAATGCATTAGCTGGCCTTTAACAATTAGCTCCAAAATTTTCTCTAATGTGTACAGTATATTAATGGGGCGGAACTCTTCGGCTTTATCCGTCCCAGTAATTTTTGGGATAGGAACCACAAGAGATTCCTTCCAAACTTCAGGCACGTGCCCTGTTTGTAATGATTCGTTAACAAGGTCCAGCAGGCAGTGATGGAAACGAAACGAATATGATGCAATCGTCGTTTATTCATCATATGTGCACTTCACGAAGTGTACAGGCCGGGACTAAACTCGAATCCTCTCAACCCATAATGAAATGATGATAGGGTGCATAGGTTTCTGGGAGAAAACAAACACATGACTAGACTACATCAGCTCTGAGAAGCGACTCGATCGTTGCGTCTGTCTTTCCATAGGCCGGTAGTTACGGGAAGAAAGGATAGCAACAGGAGAAATTCATGTCGCCTGAACAGCAGCAGAGGTGTGGTGCGGTGAGAGGGAATGTGTGGGGGAAGGAACTACTTCGGCAGCGGTTGAGTTTAAGCGAGAGTAGGAGAGCATACACTGTCATTTTCTTTCTTTTTCTGACAAAAAATCATATTCATGAGTCAAAAGAATAAGGATATAACAAGTTCTGATCGCTCTCTGTAACAGAGACGAATAACTTCATATACCGAGTTGTGCACATTGAGAACCACGTATTGTGGTGTACTCTAATGAATAGACATATGTCGTAAAGAGGAAAGCAAAAAGAGTGCACCAGCACCGATACTTTGTTTTTCGCATACTGACGACGATGTAAACGCATCCTAAGCTTGTTTTATATGTATTCATTAATCGCTAGAGGTGATTTTTTTCCTTCGCTGCCAGCAGGTCGTGTCCAATTACATGAAAGCAATCTTGTATTACTTTTGCGTTGACATTGTCGATACCAGCCGATCTCTTCAAAGAGAAACAAATATCTTTCAACTCTGCAAAAGTAATAGGATGAAAACCATCAAATCTACAGTTATTATGGATCGGCTGTATTATCTCGTCAGGTTCATTGACCACATCAATACTTTGATTGATCGATTGAACACTTTCAACGAAATAACTGTTAAATTTATTTGCAATAACTCGCGCGGAGTTTTCCTCAATACCATTAAAAGTTATGCACTGTGATAATGTATTATTACTTTTCATTAATTTTTTTAAAGTTTTCCATAACTCTTTGCTGTTATTTTGATGTTGATCGATCTTCCGTTGTATATATGCACATCTAACCTTTTTCAAGGTGCGTGAATATATGTTTCGCGCCGCGGTGTACCTGTTCCAATCATCGTTATCATTACTTCTACAAAATTTTTTATAACATTTATCTCTTCTACGTTTTAAACGCACAAGATCTAAAGAGTACCAGCTGTTCGAATTTTGTAACTCAACAAATTTTTCAGAAACTAGATTCTTGGTCTTCCAACGTTTTGGTTAGAACAGCTGCTTTATTGTCCAAATCTCCAGTTATTGGATGAAAATTCAAACTTCTTGAAACAAGCTGAGACATTGCTTGTTTCGAATAACTATTCCAGCACTTTATTTTTACTTTATCCTCTCGGTTTTGATCGTTTTCAATTGAAATACAAATTGTCTCATGGTCTGTTATTTTATAATCGGCCTCTGTGAAGGAATTAACATTATCAAAATTGGAGAACACATGATCAATCAAGGTACGAGAGTGTCTGGAAATTCTTGTAAATTGAAAAACTGTTTGTCTTAGATTGAAAAAAACGACTAATTGCTTTAATTGATTCGAGTTCGATCCACCAAGCCAATCAATATTGAAATCACCAGCAATTACGTTTAATTTATTCAAATCAAAAAAATTTTCCCACCAGTTATCTAAAATTTCCAAAAAACGCTGGTCACTCGAACTGGGGGAATGGTAGACTATTCCAAAATTTCCCATCGTCATGCCTCTCTGAACTGATATTCCCAGGAACCAATTGTTTTCAACAGATTCGTTTGATAGAATGTTGAACTTGACTGATTCCTTGGCGTAAATAGCAACCCCACCAGTATGTCTGGAATGTGAAAGGCAAAAAGCAACTTTATAACCCGGAATACTATATTGATCAAATGCATCAGCTTCCACTATGTGAGTTTCAGCCAGCAATACTAACATTTGTCGTTTTTTTCCACAAGATGCCGCAAAGCAACATAATTCGTGGATAAACCAGCAATATTAAGATAAACTATTTCTAATTTCCTCTCACATTGCATTTTCTTCAGCTGCTATTTACTTGACAACATGTTGCTTTTTCTTTTTTCAAACAGTCTCCGAAAAACTGGACACTGCGAACTTGATGCTGGATGTTTCGCGTCCAAATTCATTTTTAACTCATTATTATGTTTTAAACAATTTACGCATTTATAATCAGTAGAAGCGCATTCCGATGTTTTGTGCTTTTCACTGCATTTAGAGCATGTCTCAGGATTAACACACTCTGTGCTTTTATGACCAAATTCGCCACATTTAAAGCAACGCAATACATTTATGGCCTCTCGTACAAAACACTTGTCCCACCCAATGCTTACTTTTCCAGCATTCATTAGGCAGTTATAAGTGTCTAGATCAACTTCGATTATCACGTTAAACTTGTTATATTTGAAGCGTGAATTTTCATACTCGGCAATAACCTTTACTTCTTTAAAGCCGATGCTATCATTCTGACTTTTCAACAAGTCTATGAATTCCTACAAATGCAGTGATTACTTTTCACAAGCCCTATACGAAAGCGATGCGTGTTTAACGTATAGTGATTGGACATAAGTATGGACATCACGCGAATGAAGTCTCGACCCACATCCAACCCCTTGAACCATGCTTTCGTCGATACCTTAGGAGAAATAGAATGTAGCCACCGTCCCAGTTCATCTGTATCCCATGATAATTGCCAACTTTTGAGCGTTCTCTGACGCGAAATACTGAAAAATTCATCATAAGCAATCGGTCTATCATAAAAAGCGCCATCAATCGCACCCACCATAGCTAAAGCGTCAGCCTTTTCATTGCCCAGAATGGAACAATGAGAAGGGACCCACGCTAAGGTAACCCGGTAATTTTTGTCTGTTAAAGCACTTGAAAACCGCCGTATTTTCCCCAGGAAATACGGGGTGTGCATTACAGTCTTAATCGATCGCAGAGCCTCAATGGCACTGCGACTGTCTGTGAAGATGAAGTAGTGGTCAGCGGGTAGGGTTTCGATGATCCCAAGGGAGTACTGAATAGCAGCAAGTTCTGCGACGTACACGGAAGCAGGAGCATCGAGTTTGTAGGTGGCGGTAAAATTTTCGTGAAAAACACCATAGCCAGTGGACTCATCTAGATTAGATCCGTCAGTGTAAAACATTTTATCACAACTAACATGTTTAAACTTATTGGAAAAAATCTTAGGGATCTCTTGCGGTCGCAATTGATCCGGGATACCAGAAATGTCTTCTTCCATGGTGGTGTCGAAGAAGTATCTAAAAGTGCGACATTGAAAGGAAGGTATGATGAAGGGTTAATATCTTGAGCCATATTGTCAAAATATAAAGTCATAAATCTGGATTGAGATTGAAGGTCGACCAACCTCTCGAAATTTTCAATTACTAATGGGTTCACAACTGTGCATCTAATTAGCAACCGGTAAGAGAGATTCCAAAAACGATGTTTTAACGGAAGAATACCCGCTAGCGCTTCAAGACTCATCGTATGGGTCGACTGCATGCAGCCCAGGGCAATACGCAAACAACGATATTGTATTCACCATTCATTGTCTTCAGAAACAACCGTATTCAAGAACTGACAATATCGTTGTTTGGTATAACCTTAGAAGGTCTCTTGGGTGAGAACCCCATCAAGTTCCGGTAATCGTACGAAGAAAATTAATCCTCTGTTGGCATTTTCGTATCAGATACCTAATATGGCAAGCCCAGATGCATTTAGAGTCGAACCAGACCTCGAGATATCTAGCGACTAAAACCTGAGAGATCGTTTTACCCGGTAATAGTAGCTGCAGCTGAGCTGGGTTGTGCTTCCTAGAAAAAACGACCAACTCAGTTTTCTCCGGAGAGAATTCGATACCCAGCTTAAGAGCCCATGCAGACAAATTGTCTAAGGTATCTTGCAATGGTCCTTGCAGATCGTTAGTCTCGCAACCAGTAATGGAAACTACGCCATCGTCTGCAAGTTGCCTTAGTGTGCATGAATTTGCAAGACATTCATCGATGTCATTGACGTAAAAATTATATAAGAGAGGGCTTAAACATGAGCCCTGAGGAAGACCCATGTAACTAATTCGGGAAGTTGTCGAATCACCATGTGAGAAATACATATGCTTTTCTGACAACAAATTGAGCAAAAAGTTATTCAAATTTGGTGAAAGTTCCTGCGAATGAAGTTTCTCGTTTAAAACTTCTACAAAGACAGAGTCAAAAGCCGCCTTAATATCCAAAAACGTAGAAGCCATTTGCTCTTTTCGAGCAAATGCGAGTTGAATTTCGGTAGAAAGCAACGCTAGGCAATCGTTCGTTCCTTTGCCCCGGCTTAAGCCAAATTGAGTATCTGAAAGTAAACCATTTGTTTCGACCCATTTGTCTAACCGTAAGAGGATCATTTTCTCCATTAATTTCCTGAGGCAAGAGAGCATAGCAATCGGCCTATAAGAATTGTGATCAGAGGCAGGTTTTCCGGGTTTTCAAATAGCAATGACTTTTACCCAGGCTTCTAAATACTCATCTTCGTTGAAATGTATAGATGTAAAATATTGCTCTTGATACCAGTAGGCAGTAGACACGTGTTGCATATGCATGCAACTCATAGTTTTGCTTGATTTGATACAGCTCTTAAGAATAAAAAATCAAAGGTAGCCATTTTCGCAACCACGAACTTTTATAAACGCAATACAAAAAAGAGCACTGTGATTCATGGTGCACAGGAAAAACGATAACTCACACATCTCCGATTGAGTGAACACAGATTTTAGCTACTCAGTTCTCGACGGAGTAAAAATTTAAAATCTAATTGTGGTTCCGAACGAATCCTTGATTGAATGAAATTGCTCTCGGGTGTCGTAGGATCTCGTTTGCCTCGCCTAAATAATGCAGCTGGCAAAGCTTGGCTACTTGTAAAGATTGATATTATAACGTTTCGCGTTGAGGGTGTTAAAAGAGATTTTGAAGGCTGTTCGCATCTACGCGAACTTACATATGTAGTTATCAAAATGTGCGTGATGAGCAAAAATATTTCCTTCTTTCTTGTTCGCTTTATAAAAACTAAACAAATATCAGAAACGCCGTCAACGCAAAATTACAAAACCGGATTACATTGCATAATGGTTAGCACAGTAGCTGGCAGAGCAAAAAATGACACTACACACTTGTGAGCAGAGCCGTCCGTCCGATCGACACAAATTGTTATCAGATGTTACTCTGATCGATTCTTCCTACCTCCGTTCAAAAAGAGCAAATATATAATAGCGAATTTAGGAATAATACTGCGAAACAGCACAGTAGGACATTGAGCACCAAACAGTTTCACCCAGCGAACGATTGCGATATTTTCATCAGCTAACTTGATCGCTCTGGCTCATTATATCATCAGGCGAAAATGATAAAAGAGTTGGTGTATTCGAAAGCCTGCTTTTACCTCCCTTTAGTCGTTCGGAACAATGTTTAGCTCAAGAAATTTGTTGAACAAGTCCAGCAAGCGTCTTTTTGCAGAGTCTGGTAGATTCTTCAATAGGTTGAATTTGATTCAATCCAACCCTGGAGCTTTATTGTTGCACGAAAGGAGGGTCATTGAAAATTCCAACATCGAGAATGGAGGCTCTCCCGTGGGTACTAAGAACGCGTCGCGAAAAGTTTTCTGTTCCGGTACAGAGTCAAGACAGACCTTTTTGGCAAAGTCGAAAATCCAGCGGCCTGAATACTCCTCGCTTTCATTAGAAACGTTACGATTCCGCATGCATATGGCCGTGTCCCAAAGAGTGCTCATCGCTGTTTCCCTCGACAACGCGTTTACAAACCGACGCCAGTATCCGCGTTTTTTTGCTTCAATTAAACTCGTTATCTGCCTATCCAATACATCGTACTTTCGGAGCAGATCAAGAGTACCGTGTTTTCGGAAGGCTAAATACACCGAGGACCTTTGCGCGTACAGGTCAGAGCACTTTTTGTCCCACCACTTGTTGGGAGGACGCTGTTCAATCGTTACCCCGGGTATCGTTCGTCTGAGCTTGAGTCGCGGCGTCGATGATCAACCCAGAAAGGAACGCGTATTCTTCCTCCGGAGGAAGTTCCTCGTGAGACTCTATGGTATTCGCTATGATGGTCTCATAACGCTTCCAATCAATATTACGTGTGAGGTCGTATGAAATATTGATCGGATCTGAGGTGGTAGAACCAATAGCAATTGGAATAACGATTGGTAAATGATCACTACCGTGGGGATCATTGATTACTTTCCACCGGCAATCTAACGCTAGTGAGGTCGAGCAGAGGAATAGGTCAAGCACGCTTTCACGTGCTGGAGGATTAGGTACACGTGTCGCTTCCCCAGTATTTAAAAGCGTCATGTTGAAGTCGTCGATCAAGTTACAAATCACATAAGATCGGTTGTCGTCGTATAGCGACCCCCATTGCGGACAGTGAGAGTTGAAATCTCCCAAAATCAAAAAAGGTACGGGAAGCAATTCTGCTATGTCACAAAGTTGCCTCTGTTTAATCCGCACAGATGGAGGAATATATATCGAAGCAAGGCAAATGTCTTTTCCATTCATATTCGTTTGAATGGCAACGACTTCAATATTCGAGAGCGAGGAGAGGTCGATTCTGAAAAAGGAATAGCACTTTTTGATCCCTAAAAGTACCCCTCCACCGTGTGAGTTTCGGTCTCGACGAATTATGTTAAAATCGTGGAAATAGGGTTGGTCATTTAAATTAAGAAAGGTCTCACAGAGCGCAAACGCATCACAATTGCATGTGCATATCAAATGTGAAAATAGATCGAATTTGGGAATGATACTTTTGCAATTCCACTGTAATACAGTGATAGAATTCCTTGCCTCTTTCGATGTATTAGTCATCGAAAGATATGATAGCTGAAATGAGGGGCCAAGTTGCTGCTTGTTGCTTCATAAATGTTTTCACTGTAGGGAGAAGGACAAGAAGAATGTTTTTAAGGGGATCTGTTATGTTGAATGTTTTGAATATCCAGTCCACAATATCAGAAAAATGTATGAACCCTGTTTCTTTTTTATCCTCTGATCGAAAAATGGGTGCACGAGGAGTTTTTGGTGCCCCGGGAAGCGGTGGATATTCCTGGTTTGATTTAAAATTACAACCGGGAGGTACTTGCTTCGGCATTTCTTCACCGCTTCCTTTGTATGTTGATATATTGGTCATTCCGCTAGGGGTTATCTTACGACCTTTGCGTGAAAGATTAGGAGAGTTGAGCATTCTCCTCTTCCTAGATCCTTCTGGCAAGGCAAAAGAACACCCTTCGCCGGGATCGTCGGATGTCCCCTCATCGGTTGGCAGAAATTCACGACAACTCGCAGTTTGTTCGGTCTCACTTTCGTAATTTCAGTGACGTCCGAAAAATCTTTTGCCAGGTCCTTGCCGATTTGCAAAATATTCAATGGCTTTTTAATAGGCCTGAAAAAACAACGTAAGGACCGCCAGCGGCATCTGGGTAAGCTTTAACCCGTACCGGGACCTTCGGTACTGGACTAGGTACAGTGGAAGGTACAGGGGAAGGTAGAGGAGAACTGAGGGTGGAGTTATCAATGTCTTCCCCATTTGGACCTACATCCAGGAATAATCCCACCTGCATGTTGTCCATATTTCGCGGGAGCGTTTCGTTCTACCGCGCGCAAGTGTTAAATTCCGTATATGGGGGGATCAAATAATGTATAACAAATTTTAAAACAATTTTCCAAAACAAAAGGGATCAAATAGAAAAAAAAGACGATGGTATTTGAGAAAAAAAAATTACTAATAATAAAAGCGAATACTTCACCAGACTTGTTATGTTATGTTATGTTATATTTACAAATTCCATCTGACAATTTTTGTCTTAATGAATAAAATTAACAACTAGAGACGATTAACAATAAATAATTAGCGAATCCGCAGGCGACGTAAAAAAGTGTTGATGGGTTCGTTGAAGTCGAACAGTTCTGCAACCTCGTTGAACCTCGTAGACATAAACCTAATTGCATCATGCTGGCCGTACCGACTATACCTTGCCTCCAAGTTCAAAAGCTGACGTCTCCGCAAATTCCTTTCTGGAGCGTAGAGATTCAATTCTGCGATAATAGCGGGTGAATCGATTTCATTATTCAGGACCTTCGCAACAAAGATAATTTGTGCGTTAGATCTTCTTCTCTCCAACGTCTCAATCCCCAATAACATGCAGCGGTGCTCATAGGGGGCAACCTCATAGCGTCATGCCAAGGAAGATGCCTTAGTGCCATACGCACGAATTTTTTCTGAACAGCTTCCATGCGATCAATCCAGACCTTGTTGAACGGACACCAAGCGACAACCGCTGATTCGAGCATCGATCTTACCAGGGCGCAGTACAAAGCTTTCATGCACAGTGGATCGCGGAATCCATCGGCAATTCTAAAAATAAATCCTAGTTGCTTGTTGGCTCTTAAAATGACATCTTCGTAGTGTGCCCGGAATGTAAGCTGACTATCCAAAATTACGCCAAGATCTTTAACTTGGCTTACCCGCTGAAGAGCTTGCCCAGACAAGCTGTATGGAAAGCTAATTGATTGAAGCTTTCTGCTGAAGGTAATCACATGCATTTTCTACACACTGGGTAAGAAGATTACGGTTGCTCCAATCACTGAAGGCATCAAGCAACTTTTGTAGTTCCAAACAGTCTTCGAGACAGGCTATAATCCGAAAGATTTTTACATCATCTGCGAAAAGGAGTCGTGTACCTCGCGGTAAAATTGTAGCAACGTCGTTAATAAACAGTGAGAATAAAAGTGGACCCAGGTTGCTCCCTTGCGGAACTCCAGAAGACATTGTAAATGGCTCGGAATGTGACGACCCAAGACTGACACATACAACTCTGCCGGTCAGGTACGAACGAAACCATTTCACGAGCATAGCAGAGAGCCCCAGTTTATCCAGCTTTCGTAGAAGGATGTCATGATTAACACGATCGAACGCAGCCTTGAAGTCCGTGTACACAGCATCCACTTGCATTCCCGCGTCCATTGAGCGAGAACACAACGAAGAGAACTGCGACAGATTGGTTGTGATGGATCTCTTAGGATAAAAACCATGTTGGTCACTAGAAATATAGTTTTTGCACGATGAAAACAGCACTGATATGACGACTATTTCGAAAACTTTGGAACAAGCACATAATGATGTAATTCCTCGGTAATTAGCTATGTTGCACTTGTCCCCTTTTTTGTGTATCGGTGTGAGCAATGAATATTTCCAACTAGTAGGAAACAGTCCTTGCTGCAGAGAAAGATTAAACATCTTTACAAGAGGCGCCACCAGGTTGTTAGAGCAGTTTTTCAACAATGATGGCGGGATCCCGTCTGGCCCAGGACAAGTGGAATGTTTTAGCTTTCGAATTGCACTCAAAACGTGCGCTTCTGTCACTTGGAAAACTCCACAATCGAAACTCTCCTGCGTAGTATCGCGTATTGCAGCATCAATCTGATCTGGCGTAGCAACTGAAGACGAAAAAGCAGCTTTAAAATGCTCAGCAAATAATTCGCATTTAGAATAAGCTGTGCTAGCACACAAATCACCGAGGAACATGGAAGCTGGTAATCCATTTTCCTTTCGTTTAGACCGAACAAAAGACCAGAACTTTTTTGTATGTCGACGTAAGCTTTTTTGAGTTCGCTCAATGTAACGAGAGTACAGGAATTGATTGTAAAATTTGTATGTGTTGCTTGCGAGTTTAAACCGTTGCTTTGCTAGAAACGTGCGATTTGTTTGATAGTTTCGTTGAGCAGCTCGTCTACGGCGCTTCAGCTCACGGAGATGTCGATTAGCCAAAGCAGGTTTCATCGGCGGTCGTTGCAGTGGAACATGAGCTTCAATTACTGTTCGAATTGTTGTGGTAAACATGTCGACAATGTCCGTCAGATCCTCTTGCGAATCGATGAATTGCCAGTCAATTGCTGATAACGCTTCGTTCAACACATCGTAATCAACATGCTCAAAATTTAATCCCCGATGTTGTGGAGCTAATTCAAGTGCAATAGGCACTACTTCCGTCACAGTCACATCCAGAGCGGGATGATCCGGGTCAATTTTCACCAAAGGATCGTCGGCCTCCATCACAGAAAGGTTTTGAAGCGCTGGCTCGTTCACCAACACTAAGTCGAGAGTTCTAGCACGAGCGTTTTTGACTGGATTTGTTTGCGTCAAACCGTTGAAACAGAATGCGTCGTACAGAGCACTTCCAGCTGCGGTTAAACGTGATCTACTTGTATCTACAACAAGGCCACTGCTTTCCGAAGGTACCCAATGTAGCTCTCGGTGGTTATAATCCCCAAAAAGAACAGCAATGTCGAGGGGATTCAGACGGGATAGAACGGATCCAATTGAGTCAGCATGTTTCTGAATAGCATCAAGATCATTTCGACGATCAGGGGGCAGATACAACACTCCAATGCTTACGAATGACCTATCCAGTTGGATTTTTACCCACAGTTGCTCAAGCGTGTTACTAATCGGTGCTGGGTCTATGCAGCAGCAGTGCCTGGAGGAAACGGCAATCAAGACTCCACCTCCACGCGATTTTCGACTATTCACCCTACTGCGATCCATTCGAAATACAGTGAATGAACTGCCAAAAAGCTGCGACGATAAAATGCAATCGTCCAGCCATGTTTCAGTGAGAACGATAACATCGTACTTAGAGTCGGAAGCAGCAAGAAAGAAAGTGTCGATTTTTGTCCGGAGTCCACGAACATTTTGGTAAAAGATGCGTAACTTTCGTTCGTTTCGTACATTGACCAAAGGACGTCTTAGCTCGGTCGTAACAGATAGTGGATGAGATATGGTAGGCGGTCACGAGGAAATGCTGGAAGCGATAGGCAGATCAGATCTTGTCAAGTGTGAAATAGAATCATACTTGCCTGCGTTAGATATTTGGAAGACCCCTTCTCCACGCCCACACGCAGGCCTGGGACGGCTGCTGGTCGCTGGCTAGAATGGCACGACTGCGGAGGGGGGATTAGGGGCTTCCATATTACTATTATCATCGCGTCCCAGTTGTTGGAAGACAGGACGGATGGTGTTTTGAATACAATTTATTCCGTCATTACTACTTCGTCCTGGGGTCCTAGGGAGTGAGTTGACATCGGATCCATGATTGAAGATTGTTGAGGGTCTGCATTCAGTGATCGAACAGGATTCCAAAAATTTTCAGCAGCATTATTGTCTCTAAACTCGCGGAACAACATTCCTCTAGGCCACGTTGAAGTCGAAAGTGCCTTAGATTTTAGGTCAGCACTAATGCCAACTTTAAACGAAATGAATGACAGCGATTTGATATCCTTTCCCTTGGCTACCAGCCTAACAGCTTCAACGTCATTTGTGCCCAATCTTTGCTTTGCCAACTCGCAAACTTGTTCAGCAGTGACGTCACGAGAGATACGGGACAAGTAGATCCAGAATTTTTGACTAGGAGGTGGTACGGTGAATGTACCATCCGAAGGCGACAGCGAATTTCCAGTTCCACACATTAGATCAGATTGACGACGTTCCTCAATTTCAGACTTTTGAAACAGCCTTCGGCTACGCACAGATCGCATCGGATAGATCGGCCAGGTCGATGATTTTGGCGTGTGTGAGCTAGAGTTGATCAAAGCAGTAAAATTCGAACGAATTTCATTTTTCAGCTCAACCATGATCTCTGTCTTCAAACTTTTCGCAATTTCACCATGTGCGCTGAAAGCATTATTAAGTCCAAATTCGAAAGCAGTACCAACAGCAGCCCGAAAACGAATATCGCCCATCAGTGAAGTGCAAGATTGACACATCCAGAAAAGTTGCTTATTCCGGTGTATCTCTTCTGCAATAGCAGGTGATATATTGCAACATTTCAGGTGAAACACGGCCTTACAAAAACCACAGCATTGCACCGAAGCATCAGTTACCTCTTTTTTACAGGTGTGACAAGCTGCAGTCATGTTGTCAGTAGAGCTTTCTAATTGACGAAGCGAAATCACACTGTGGATATGCGCCTGTAGATTATGCAACAAGTGTACAGTAAACTTGCAAGCAAGGAGTAGTATCTGAAGAATCTGGTAGATGGCGCTTTGGAGAAAAAATCGAGCGTGTCGGTAGGTAGACAGTGTGTAGCAAGATGCGAATTGCAGAATGTCACTTTAAGCTGCACAATTCACTACCGATAAACTAATCACAACACGCACATATAAATTATTCTCCAATAACAGAATGTACCGAGAGAAGTCACAAACGTAACGTAACGTGTTGAACGCGAAACGGAATCGAAATTACACGAAAAATCGACAATTTAAAAGCACCGAAATATCAACAACCAAAACATAAGCAGACTTCCTAAATTATTTATCTACGCGCCCTCCCGGTTGCACGTTGGATCAATCCGATGATCCGATGATGAACGGCAGGCTGAACCGGCGCTAGGGCCTAACTAGCGCCCGGTGGAACGGGGAGCTTTTTTCGGCTGCTGGATGATATGGATGATGTGACACCGAAATCAAAATAAATCACGTGGCCGCCAGTGCACAATACACAGTCTGCGGCACTGCTGTAAACGGCAGGCGGTGGCGCGGGGAATTCACTCCGGCTACTGGATGTACAAACCGTTTGTGCACAATACACAGCCTGTGACACTACTGTAAACGGCAGGCGGTAGCGCAGGGAATTCACTCCGGCTGCTGGATGTACAAACTACCGGCACCGAAAACACAAGCAACACACGCGTCGTCGAACAATGCTTATTGTTCTGAATCGTACGATAGATCTGTACGGAGCGATGTTTGTTTGCTTCCTATTGCAACGAAAGCAGAGAAGCGAATGAACCGCAGTGAGGTTAACAACTTAAATTTTTTTGAAAAAGCACATGCTTTATATAATGTGCGTGTGAAATGGGAAATTTATAGGAAAACCATATCACCCAATGCCGTACTTGCCAACGATATGGCCATGGAACTAATTTCTGTAACATGGACCAAAAATGCCTTTATTGTGGAAACTCTCACAAAAAGGACACATGTCCTGTGAAAGAGAATAAAAAATTTCAGTGCGCGAATTGTGACGGCAACCATATGTCCAATTTTCACGAATGCCCTGTTCGTTCAGCCATTGTTAAGGCAAGACAAGGTAAACAAAATTCAGTTTCCCAATCAAAACAAACTTCAAAACATAATTCTCCAAGCCCCGCTGTACCAGCAAATTTTTCTTCTCCTTGCATACCCGTTTAACATATGCACAAATAGTAGTTCCAACATTAGTTCACCTAATGTTGGTAGTTCGAAAATGACCATTAACATGGGAGGTAAACAAAAACCGGTAGAAAATAAAAATATACCTATTACCCCAGGTAAAATCTATCTTAGAATGTATCCAAATTGGAACGAACTGTATAATTCAAATTGTTTCTAATTTAAAATTTATCAATGATTTTAAATAAAACAATAAAAATTTTAAATTGGAATGCTCGCTCATTGAAGGCCAATGAGAATGAGCTTTTCAATTTTTAACAGTAGATAGTGTGCACATTGCAATTATTACTGAAACATTTTTGAAACCTAACATCAAATATGATCCCAGTTACGTGGTTCATAGATATGATAGGATTTAGGGTTCCGGCGGTGGAGTTGCATTTGTAATTCATCGTCGAATCAAACATCGTGTTTTCCCCCATTTTGAGACGAAAGTTTTTAAAACTTTGAACTTTGAATTGAAGTTCAAACTGAACTTGGGATTCTATTTATTGCCGCAGCATATTTACCATTCCAATGCACACGTGAGCACACAAATTATTTTAAAGGTGATTTAAAAAAACTCACCAGAAATCGTCCAAAATTTTTCGTAGTTGGCGATTTTAACGCTAAACATCGATCATGGAATAATTCTCAGAGTAATTCCAATGGCAAAATTTTATTCAATGATTGTTCCTCAGGATACTATTCTATTTTGTCTCCGAATAGTCCTACATATTTTTCTTCTGTAAGGAATCCATCAACAATTGATTTGGTGCTAACAGATCAAAGTCATGTATGTAGTGAATTAATCACACATGATGATTTTGATTCTAACCATCTTCCAATAACTTTTTATATATCACATGAATCAGTTTTAAACCCTATGAGTTCTGTTTTTAATTATAACAAGGCTAATTGGGAAAGATACAAAACTCATATTGAGAGAAATATTAATAATGAGATTGATTTGCAAAACGAAGTGAATATTGATTCCGCTTTGGAAGCATTGAAATGTGCAATTGTTGATGCCAGGAATTATCCTGTTTCAAAGGCTCAAGTGAAATTTGGTACACCAATAATTGACGAAAATCTTCAACTTTTAATTCGTTTGCAAAATGTCCGTAGCCGTCAATATCAAAGTTCTCGTGACCCTGTTTTCAAAATTATTTATAAAGATTTACAGAAAGAGATTAAACATAGATTTACTCTTCTGAGAAATCAAAATTTTGAGACTAAATTTGAAAAATTGAAACCATATTCAAAACCCTTTTGGAAGCTGGCGAAGATTCTTAAGAAACCTTCAAGGCCTATTCCAGTTTTAAAAGATGGTGAACGTTTTCTGGTATCTAATGAACAAAAGGCTCAAAGACTTGCTCAGCAGTTTGAGAGTGTTCATAATTCAAATTTGAATTTTGTGAGTACAATTAAAAATGAAGTCGTCACGTCAATTTCATTTGATTTCTTCCCATTTCACCTGCAGAAATAATTGAAACAAACTTGTATGAGATTAAATCAACTATTAAAAATTTCAAAAATATGAAAGCAGCAAAAAAAAATATGAAGCAGCTGGTGATGATGGAATCTTTAACATATTAATCAAACATCGCCCTGAGAGCACAATGGAATTTTTAGTAAAAATTTTCAATTGCTGCTTCAAAATTGCATATTTTCCCAAATTATGGAAAAATGCAAAAAATACTTCAATTTTTAAAACGGATAAGAATCCAGCTGAAGTTTCAAGTTATCGACCAATCAGTTTGCTTTCTTCAATAAGTAAACTGTTCGAGATAATTATTCTTAACAGAATGATGTCACACCCCTTACTAACACGCAGAGAATCCTGAGTAAGAATCCCCAGGATACCTTTAACTCGGTGACGGAATCGTGAAAGCAAACACGGTCCGGAGGATTCCCACTCAAGATTCTTATTCAAGAATCCTAGAACCATATACAGGGCATTCCTGAGGATTCTTTTTTCAGGAATCCTTTTCAAGGACGCTTACGAATCCATTTTGCAGATGAACAGTTTGAATTTCGCCAAGGGCATTCCACTACTCATCAATTGCTCAGAGTTACTAATATGATACGAGCTAACAAGTCTGAAGGTTATTCCACTGGAGCTGCTCTTTTAAGCATAGAAAAAGCATTCGACAGTGTTTGGCATAAAGGTTTGATTGCGAAATTGCAAACTTTTAATTTTCCAATTTTCCTAATCAAAATTTAAAAAAATTATCTTACTGATCGAACATAGCAGGTTGTCTATCAGAATTCGAAATCTGATAGATTTCCTGTCAGAGCAGGTGTGCCTCATGGGTCCATTCCTGTACAGGTGGTACAGGTGGTTCAGTCATGGGTCCAGTCCTGTACAACATGTTCACTTCAGATCTTCCTGATTTGCCTCCAGGATGCACAAAGTCATTGTTCTGCGATGACACAAGCATTTCCGTAAAAGAAAAAAGTCTACGTGTCATATGCAATCGATTGCAGAAAAGTTAAGATATTTTTTTTTCTCACTTGCAAAAGTGGAAAGTCTCTCCCAATGCTTCTGAAACTCAAATGATATTTTTTTCTCATAAGACTAGGGCTTCTTTCCTCAAGCCAAACAATAATCACGTTGTCAAGATGAATGGGGTTATTAAGGTTATTAAGTTGGTCTGACAAGGTTAAGTATTTGGGACTAATTTACGATAAAATTTATTTTCAAAGAGCACATTGAGAGTATACAAGCTAAGTGCATCAAATATACGAGATGTTTATATGCTCTCATTAACAGGAATTCTGAACTTTGTTTAAAAAACCAAACTTTTGATTTACAAACAAATTTTTAGACCAGCAATGCTTTATGCTGCACCGATCTGGTCAAGTTGCTGTTTAACAAAATGATTTTGAAGTGTCCTCCTTGGTATGGTACACTCGAATTACATAGACTTACTGGTGTTGAAACATTAGAAGCTATGTCAAATAAAATTCTTAACAATTTTCGATAAAAAATCGTTGAAATTTTTACGATAAGCTCTCTTTAGAGCCAATAAGTTAGCAATTAAGTTAGTTGAGCCGTTGAGAGCAAAAGTGGTACATGTGCCATTAAGTAAATTTTTCAGGAGACGCGATAAACGAAAACACTCAAATAGTAAATTATTTTCAACAATTTTTCCCAACATAACTGCACAAAATCATTGCTGGAAAGGTTTCAAAAGACGGTACATGAAAGCATAACGAGTTCTGGTTGAGAAACTTACATAAACTTCAATGGAAAAACATGTACCACTTTTGTTCTATGGGAAAAATAATGACAACCAGAAAACGTTGAGAGCAAAAGTGGTGCATGTCCAGATTAAGCATGAAGGATGCATTATAGCTCGCAAATCTTAAATCTTAGAATATTCATGTCTTCAGCAGAGTTGTTCAAGTGATTGAGAACTATAGAATGATAATCTGTTTGTTAAGGAGTCACTTTGTGGCGCTAGTGTATATGTAACAGAAGACATTTTAAATTATTTTGGCTATAACTCTGGTATAAGTTATCAGATCTCGGCTTTTCTTTGATATTATGGTATATTTTTGCATGTGATAGTTTCGAAAAACAAAACCAAAATTAATCCGCCTAGCGGTCAGACCCAGCCTTTCTCATTCAAACTTTTATTTGTAAAAACAGATTTACATGAACGCTTCAATTCAATAAATGTATATTCACTCTTTAGGTTCTGAAATATTGATGTTGCAATCTACACATATGAAAATGCAGTCAGGTCTGTCTGTCTGATCCATATAGGCCCAAAAACTACCGAACCGATCGACGTGAAAATTTGTATGTAGGGGTTTTTGGTGCCGATAAAGGTTCCTATGATAGTTTGAGACCCCTTCCTCTTCTGGAAGGGAACACAAATGAAACATAAATTTTTGCACAACTGAAGAACAAAACAAGCAAATTAAACCGAATTTGGCATGTGGATGTTTTAAGAAGTAACAAATATGTCCATAATAGTTAAACGCCCCTTCCTTTTCTGGAAAGGAGGGGTTCCATACAAATGAAACACAAATTTCTGCACATCTCGAGAACCAATCAACTAAATGGAATCAAATTTAACAGGTGAATGTTTTTAGAAGTAACAAATATGTTCCATAATCGAATTCAGGCAACATGTGCTTCCAGAAAAGCGTCGAACCATTATGGGCATATTGTTACCTCTAAAAACATTAAACCAGAATGACGCTCAGAGGCCAGAAATTATCTTAATTACCATTTTGAAATCCAATATGGCGACGTCCGGTTTGTGAAAAATAGCCTAAAATAACCAAATACCATCGAATATTCGTATCTCTGGAACCAGAATGATGCAATTTTGAATTGCTAAATGGCAACTTCTAGAAAACAGTAAAAAATGACCGAATAATACTCAATATGGATATTTTCGTAATCGAGATGATGGATAGAAACCAAATATTGACCCTGGACATCATTTTGAATTTAAAGACTTTAAGTTTGTGTAAAACAACCAAAATAACTAAATACCTCCCAATATGGGTATTTCCGGTGTCAGATTGATGCCAGAAAGTCTGCTGAAAATGACCGAATACCACCCAATATGAAGGTATTCAAAATTAACGCGATGTACAGAAGCCAAAAGTCGAGGATGTTGTCATTTCAATAAAACTAATCATTTCAAACGATTTGTTATTTGACTTTGATCATATGCTATGGCCGATTCGTCGTGCATTTGCAGACTTTGAACACATCGCAAGGAATCAGTGATTTTGGAACGTTCAAATAATACGATACCACATTTAAATTATGTTGAGGCCACATAAGTCGATCAAAGCATGTATAGTTTTAAATAGTCTTGAATTTCTTTCCATAGCTTTTGAGCCACATATCAAATTGTTATGAAGTTTGTTATTCGTAAGCTCGAGAGATGACCCGTTCGTATGACAATAGTTATGTTCAAATAAGTCATGTAATCTTTGAGATAATAGACTTTCGTTGTTTTATTAACAATTTAATACATAACGGTTGCTTAAGTTCGATTATAATCGAATGAAATGGGAACTTATAAGGCAGCCAAACTTGGAAACAACGTGTTCAATTATAATTCATCAGTTAACCCTTTACTAGCCCGCTCATCTGATAACAATATTGATCAAATCGGTTGTGTAGTTTCTGAGATAATGAAGTTTCGTGATTTTCACATTTTGGTACTTTACAGTCAAAGTTACAGTCCGATTACAGTAAAATTCAATAGGGTGTTATGAGGCAGCTAGACTTATTAATTGACACTAATATGTGGAAATCGGATAAGCCATCTCTGAGAAAAGTGAGTGAGTCCAAGTAGTCTTCGGAATATGTTCCTTTTCATAGCTGGATTTCACATTTTTAAACATAACAGGCAAAGTAATGGTCCGATTGCAAAACAAATCAATAGGGTCTCATGGGGCAACTAGACCTTCCATTTGACACTGATTTTATGAAAATCGGTCCAGCTATCTCTGAGAAACATGAGTGAGATTAAACAATCTTCAGAGCACGTTTCTTTTCATAACTTTTGAACCACAACTTCAATCTTTATAAAGTTCAAAAGTTAAGGGCATTTTAGGTAGGCCGTTCATTTGAAATCAATTTTGTTCAAATCGATTGTGTAGTTTTTGAAATAATGATGTTTCATGATTTTTACATTTTGATACATAACCTCTAAACTATAAATCCGATTAAAATAAAATTTAGTAGGGTCTCACGAACATCAAGACCTTTCATTCGCAATCAATTTCATGGAAATCGGTCCAGCCATCTCTGAGAAAAGTGAGTGAGAATAAAAATCTGCACATACACACACGCACACACACACACACACATACATACAGAAAATGCTAAGCTCGCCGAGCTGAGTCGAGTGATATATGCCATTCGGCCCTTTGGAGCACTTTTATACTTTCGGTTTTGCAAGTGATTGCTATACCTTTCTAGGAGAAAGGCAAAAAACACGGAAAATACTAGGATCTGTTCATTAGAGCAGACAGTGTATGTAATTAGAGGAGCGACAAATGAGTAAACTGAAAATATGATACAGCCTTGGAAAAATACACACCGTATCCAGATGGGACTAGGACCTGTTTTTCAAAATTAATCTCGTTTACGGTAACTCCGGATCTTTCGGAGGGCTATCTGATGGTAAATTTGAGTAACATTCTGTCATGAGATCATTTATTTTCGTCTGGGAGTGGTTTAGAAAAAAAGTGGGACTGTTCTTTAAAATTAATCTCTTCTATGGTAGTACCGGTGGTTCACATGGTGGCCATTTCGGAGCATATTTCGTAAAAGATCATTTTCCTTCTAGAATTGATCTCGAAAAAAAAAACAGGAAGCTTTAGGAACACTTTTAAAAATTGACATTTTACGCTTGTTCCGGATCTTTCGGTGAAATCATTTCGTTTCTAGTCAATTCCGCAGAAGCAGTTTCGAAAAAATTGGGAAGCTCTAGGATCACTTTAGAAAATTGATCTCAATTACGGTATTTGTGGATCTTCCGGAAGGCTATCGGTGGCCTGCCTAAAGCCAAACCTGGGTCCAGTGTGTAAATATATCTCTATATCAAAGACCTCAGAGAGTTATCTTCTAAATTGGCCACAGCATACGAGTTGATACTGAAATAGATAAAACTCTTTCTGTTACAAAATAGTCACGGGTACACTAGCGCCACGTAGTGAGAAAATTCAAAAACAGACAGATCTTCATCTGAAAGTACTCAATCACTTGACCAACTTTGCTGAAGACATGATGGTTCTATATCCTAAGATCTTCGACTTATAATTCATCTATTATGCACAGACTGGACATGTACCACTTTTGCTCTCAACGAAATGGTGATTATGTTAATTACCAAAAATTGTTCTGGCTATATTTTAGGTTATCAGATCTCGGTTTTTCTTGGATATTCCAGTACGTTATTGCGTTCTGCATCAATTTATGCAAAAAAACGCAAAAAGTATAAAATTGACACATGTACCACTTTTGCTCTCAACGGCTCAGTTGTAAGTTTACTTCGCTCTCTTGACAAGTAGGTTTAAATCCCTGCGAATGATATGTCCTAATTGCGAAAGCAAACAAATCCTAACAATTAAAATTACAAATTTCTAAAAGTGTTGAGAAGTCACCATTTGTGATTGGACACACATACTCATTACTTACTAATATTTATCATAAATACTTAAGCTACTATCAAATCCCCCCCTTTAAAAAATCTGTTTATATGGTGTTTGTGCAAGCGCAGCAATGGTGTTATAATAACTCATGTTTTCAGCCACAGCAAGGAGCACAACAACAACAATTGATATGTCATGAATTAATCTCATAAAATTCATCGTTTTTTTGGGAAAACCTAAATTAATGCACCTAGCGGTCAGACCCAGCCTTTTTCATTCAAACTTTTAGTTGTAAAAATAGATTTACATGAACGCTTCAATCCAATAAATGAATATTCACTCTTAAGGTTCTAAAATATTGATGTTGCAATTTTTACATATAAAAATGCAGTCCGGTCTGTCTGTCTGTCTGATCCATATAAGCTCAAAAACTACCGAACCGATCGACGAGAAAATTTGTAGGTAGGAGTTTTTGGTGCCGATTAAGGTTCCTATGATATTTTGAGACCCCTCAACCTTCTGGAAGGGTGGGGTCCTATACAAATGAAACATAAATTTGTGCACAACTCAAGAACAAACCAAGCAAATTAAACCGAATTTGGCATGTGGATGTTTCAAGAGGTAACAAATATGTCCATTATAGTTGAACGCCCCTCCCTTTTCTGGGAAGGAGGGGTTCCATACAAATGAAACACAAATTTCTGCACATCTCGAGAACTAACCGGGTAAAGGGAACCAAATTTAGCATCTGAAGGTTCTTAGGGGTAACAAATATGTCCATAATGGTTCGACACCCCTCCCTTTTCTGGAAGGGAGGGGTTCCATACAAATGAAACACAAACTTCTGCACATCTCGAGAGCTAACCAACTAAATAGAACCAAATTTTGCAGGTGAATGTTTTTAGAGGTAACAAATATGTTCCATAATCGACCTCAGGCAACATTTTGGATTGCAACTTCCGGCTTCTGGAAATCAGCCAAAAATGGCCGATTTCCACCCAATATAGCAATATCCGGATTTAGAATGATACACAGGAGCTAAAATCGACCACAGATACCATTTTGAATTCTAAGATGGCGATTTCCGGTATTGGGTACTATTCGATCATTTTCGGCTGTTTCCCACGAACATATGCTTCCAGAAGAGGGAGGGGCGTCGAACCATTATGGACATATTTGTTACCTTTAAAAACATTCAACCAGAATAACGCTCAGAGGCCAGATATTATTTTTGAAATCCAAGATGGCGACTTTCGGTTTGTGAAAAACCGACTAAAATAACCAAATACCATCCAATATGAGTATCTCTGGAACCAGAATGATGCAATTAGCTAATAATTGACCTCAGGCACCATTTTAAATTGCTAAATGGCAACTTGTAGAAAACAGTCAAAAATGACCGAATAATACTCAATATAGATATTTCCGTAATCGAGATGATGCATAGAAACCAATTAATGACCCTGGACACCATTTTGAATTTAAAGACGACCACTGTTAGTTTGTGGAAAACAACCAAAATAACTAAATATCTCCCAGTATGGATATTTCCGGTGTCAAATTGATGTCAGGAAGTCTGCTGAAAATGACCGAATACTACCCAATATGAATATATAAACACAATTAATGCGATGTACAGAAGCCAAAAGTCGATGATGTTGTCATTTCGATAAACCAATCATTTCAAACGATTTGTTATTTGACTTTGATCATATCCTATGGCCGATACGTCGTGCATTTGCAGACTTTGAACACATCGCAAGGAATCAATGAGTTTTGAACGTTCAAATAGTACGATACCACATTTAAATTATGTTGAGGCCACATATATCGATCAAAGCAGGTATAGTTTTAAATAGTCTTGAATTTCTTTTCTTTCCATAACTTTTGAGCCACATATCAAACTGTTATGAAGTTTGTTATTTGTAAATTCGAGAGATGACTCGTTCGTATGACACTAGTTATGTTCAAATAAGTCATGTAATCTTTGAGATAATAAACTTTCTTTGTTTTATTAACAATTTAATACCTAACGGTTGCTTGAGTTCGATTATAATCAAATGAAATGGGAACGTATAGGGCAGCCAAACTTTGAAACCATGTGTTCAATCATAATTCATGAGTTAGCCCTTAACTAACCCTTAGAGATGGTCGGGTTTGATGTTTTTCAAACCCGTACCCGACCCGAACCCAACTTTTTTTTTCGGTCGAAAACCGAGCCCGAACCGAACCCGAATTTGTGAAACCCGAACCCGACCCTAACCCGAGATTTCAAAGATTTTATAAGTGGGTTTCGGGTTTTCACACCCAAACCCGACCTGAACCCGACATTTTCGAACCCGAGCCCGACCCGTACCCGAATAAATTTTTTTTTTCAAAACCCGAACCCGACACTTTCAAAAATTTTCAAAGCCGAACTCGACCCGAACCCGTTGGGTACCATTTCTACTAACCCGTTCATCTGATAATAATATTGATCATATCGGTTGTGTAGTTTCTGCGATAATACAGTGTAGTGATTTTCACATTTCGGTACATTACAGACGAAGTTACAGTTCGATTACAGTAAAATTCAATAGGGTGTTATGAGGCAGCTAGACTTATCAATCGACACTAATTTTGGTGAAATCAGGTTAGCCATCTTTGAGAAAAATAAATGAGTCCAAGTAGTCGTCGGAGTATGTTCCTTTTCATAGCTGGATTTCACATTTTTAAACATAACAGGCAAAGTAATAGTCCGAATGCAAAACAAATCAATAGGGTCTTATGGGGCAACTAGACCTTCTATTTGACACTGATTCTATGAGAATCGGTCCAGCCATCTCTGAGAAACATGAGTGAGATTAAACAGTCTTCAGAACACGTTTCTTTCCATAACTTTTGAACCATAAGTTCAATCTTTATAAAATTCAAAAGTTAAGAGTATTTCAGGTAGCCCGTTCATTTGAAATCAATTTTGTTAAAATCGGTTCAGTAGTTTTTGAAATAATGATGTTTCATGATTTTTACGTTTTGATTCACAATATTTAGTAGGGTCTTATGGAAATCGGTCCAGCCATCTCTGGGAAAAGTGAGTGAGAATAAAAATCTGCACATACACACACACACACACACACATACACACACACATAGAGAAAATGCTCAGCTCGCCGGGCTGAGTCGAGTGATATATGCCATTCGGCCCTTTGGAGCACTTTTATACTTTCGGTTTTGCAAGTGATTGCTATACCTTTCTAGGAGAAAGGCAAAAAACACGGAAAATACTAGGACCTGTTCATTAGAGCAGACAGTGTATGTAATTAGAGGAGTGACAAATGAGTAAACTGAAAATATGATACAGCCTTGGAAAAATACACACCGTATCCAGATGGGACTAGGACCTGTTTTTCAAAATTAATCTCGTTTACGGTAACTCCGGATCTTTCGGAGGGCTATCTGATGGTAAATTTGAGTAACATTCTGTCATGAGATCATTTATTTTCGTCTGGGAGTGGTTTAGAAAAAAAGTGGGACTGTTCTTTAAAATTAATCTCTTCTATGGTAGTACCGGTGGTTCACATGGTGGCCATCTCGGAGCATATTTCGTGAAGGATCATTTTCCTTTTAGAATTGGTCTCGAAAAAAAAAATCAGGAAGCTTTAGGAACACTTTTAAAAATTGACATTTTACGCTAGTTCCGGATCTTTTGGTGAAATCATTTCGTTTCTAGTCAATCCCGCAGAAGCAGTTTCGAAAAAATTAGGAAGCTCTAGGATCACTTTAGAAAATTGATCTCAATTACGGTATTTCTGGATCTTTCGGAAGGCTATCGGTGGCCTGCCTAAAGCAAAACCTGGGTCCAGTGTGTAAATATATCTCTATATCAAAGACCTCAGAGAGTTATCTTCTAAATTGGCCACAGCATACGAGTTGATACTGAAATAGATAAAACTCTTTCTGTTACAAAATAGTCACGGGTACACTAGCGCCACGTAGTGAGAAAATTCAAAAACAGACAGATCTTCATCTGAAAGTACTCAATCACTTGACCAACTTTGCTGAAGACATGATTGTTCTATATCCTAAGATCTTCGACTTACAATTCATCTATTATGCACAGACTGGACATGTACCACTTTTGCTCTCAACGAAATGGTGATTATGTTAATTACCAAAAATTGTTCTGGCTATACTTTAGGTTATCAGATCTCGGTTTTTCTTGGATATTCCAGTACGTTATTGCGTTCTGCATCAATTTATGCAAAAAAACGCAAAAAGTATAAAATTGGCACATGTACCACTTTTACTCTCAACGGCTCAGTTGTAAGTTTACTTCGCTCTCTTGACAAGTAGGTTTAAATCCCTACGAATTTGTCCTAATTGCGAAAGCGAACAAATACTAACAATTAAAATTACAAATTTCTAATAGTGTTGAGAAGTCACCATTTGTGATTGGACACACATACTCATTATTTACTAATATTTATCATAAATACTTAAGCTACTAACAATTCCCCCCCTTTAAAAAAATCTGTTTATATGGTGTTTGTGCAAGCACAGCAATGGTGTTATAATAACTCATGTTTTCAGCCACATGTCATGATTAATCTCATATTCATCATTTTTTTGGGAAAAAATATAACGGACACTTTCCATATGTTTTTTTTTATCTATGTTTATTTTTTTGTGTTTTCTACGTTAAAATGTGAAAATTTCAGCTATGGAAGGCAGTCAACCGAGAATTTCTTTACATGCCCTAATACTTCTTATTGTATTTTATAATTCATTTTTATTAATATCACATTGTTTGTACCTAATCGTATCTATCTTGTTCGGATGATTTTATTCGTTGAATGGTTGCGCTGAATGTTGTTGTAATAACACATTTAAATTCATGTTTTTAGCCGCAGAAAGCAGCACAGTAACAACTACTGATATGCCGTGAATTAGAATAATATAAGTAAATCTATTTTATTTTAGCACAACAGAACGATAGCGGAGGGATCACTCTAGCCTTCTGAACGAAAACCACGCTTAGGAGAGTTACTAAAGTTAAACCATAACCAAAATAAAAAGACGCACCAGAAAAACGAAGAAAGCAGATAGGACCTTTTGAACTGTTTATCTAGTCTTTTCATATGTTTCTGCTTTAAAAATTTGAGAATTCCAGCCATGGAAGGCAGTTAACCGAGAACTTCTTCACCTGCCCTAATACTTCCATTTTATGATTCTTTTTTTTTACTCTCGCATAATACGAACATGATCATATCTAGCTGTCACATTTTTTCGTAAATCTTGGTTCACCTAACTGAAATTTCGGCACAATCTGTAATCTCGGTAATATTTTGTGCCGAAATTTCAGTTAGGTTGTACTAAGATTTACAAAAAAATGTGACAGCTGTCATAAATTTTTTAACCGAGCACTCAGTGCACAGTGGTCGGAAAAGGCAATTTGACGAACTTAATTCTTTTGTGCTGAAACGGTTGATGTTAGCCAAAGACAATGTTCAAAAGAATTGTTCCCAAAAATATAACGGAAATGTTGATAAGAACTTTTTTTGATCATGGCCTACTATCATGAAAATAAAAAAATCTAACTTTTGATAAAGCGAAGATACATGAACAGTTTCTTTAGAAAAGTTGTAGAACTTTTCAAAATATGAAACTTGTCAGAAGATGTTAAATTTCTATGACGTCAATTTATTGAAATACAAAGCATTTTCGCTGTCAACCCCCTCAAATTTAGTTTTTCTAGCATAACTTTTGAAATATTGTTTTTTCAAGAACATAATGTTCTAGACAAATATGATCAACATAAAAACACAAATGAATTAAGTTCGTCGAATTGCCTTTTCCGACCACTGTGCTATGGGGCTAAGGAACAGTCCATCAACATTCAAAGATTGATGAACACAGTACTTTATGAACTTGGAGACATTCAAGCTATTGTTTACTTGGATGACATAACTGTCTATGGTAGGACAATTGAAGAACATAACCGAGAATTAGTAAGGGTTTTGAAAGCGTTACGAAAACATAATTTAAAAATTGAGTCAACCAAATGTCAAGTTCTGCGCACCGAAATTAATTATTTAGGACACACAGTTGATGAAAAAGGGATACGCCCAACGAAGGATAACATAACAGCTGTAAGAAATATACCTGTTCCAGAAACAGTAAAAGGAGTACGTTCTTTTTTAGGTACGGTTAATTTTTATGGCAAATTTAAACCAAAAACTGCAGAAATCAGAAAACTTTTAGACGAGCTATTGAAGAAAAATATTCGTTTCGCCTGGACAAATGAGTGTCAGAAAGCGTTTGAGAAATTGAGGGATTTCTGGACTTCAGATTCTCTTTTAGTTACACCAAACTATAAGGACACTTTTGTTTTAACTACGGATACAAGTGATTATGCAATTGGAGCGGTATTATCAAATGAAAAAACTTTAGATAAACCTATAGCGTACGCCAGTCATGGGCTGGTAGGTGCTGAAATTAAATATCACACAATTGAAAAAGAACTATTTGCCATCGTGTAGGCAGTACACAGATTCAAACATTACATATACAATCAGGAATTTATAGTTTATACTGATCACAGACCTTTGGTTTCGATTTGGCGTCTGAAGGAAACTTCACCAACGCTAACAAGATTAAGACTAAAATTACAAGCTCTTGAATGTGACATACGATATAAACAAGGAAGAGAGAATGTTGTTGCAGATTTTTCACCACGTCATAATCCAGAAGATGTATCATGTATTGCTGTCATTACTAATCACTGAACACAAGGTTGATGCTACCTTTATGATTGTCAATAGTAGAATGGCTTACAAAGAACTGAGTGAATTTGTAGACCTACCGCATGGTATAAAAGACTATTTGAATGGAAGAGTATTTTCAATACCAAACCGCAAGTTATTGGGTCTAATTTTAAATGGTTCTGAACGATCTGGAGTAGATACAGTAGTCTTGTTTGACGGATTGGTTGATGCATTCCTAAATTGCCCAGAATATGTGAAAGAAGCAAGAAATATTCAGGTAATATCCTTCAGAAATTTACAAGTTCCACCAGAATCAAATGCTTTAAAATTTATAGCAGAAAAATTTGATAAAGTTTTCACTCTATATGCACCGAACAAAGATAGGATGTGGGTAAGACCAGAGGAAAGAAAAACAGTTTCAACAGAGTTTCATGATTATTCAATGTGTGTGTACGTTGTACGTTGCAGACTTTTATTGCTCTCGTTTTTTGTAACATTTACCTGTGAAAACCATAGCGTTTTTACGTCAAAAGTTCACTCACGTGTACTGTTAGAAGAAAACTATTCAATCGTGTATAGTGCTTGAAAATTGTTAGCCGTTATCGGTAGAAATCGGTGAAAAAGATCTACATCTTGTGACCGAAACCGCCGCCGCCTTCAATTTCAACGGTTGGCTCCCTATTAGGCCGTTCTACGGCTGAGGGTCAGGGGAAGGGGCTTGACAATGATGACTGTTGCCTGTAACGTGTGCTCGATGAAGATCGTCTCTGAAAACGACCGAATATACTGCTTCGGTGGATGTGATCAAATTCTGCACACACGCTGCTCTGATCTTAGTGATGCTGCTGCCAAAGCTGTACGTGAAAACAATGCATTGCAGTATATGTGTTTTGACTACAGGAAAAAACTAACCTCGCTGAATGACTTCCACATGCAAAAGTTCAAGCTTTAATCATCCAATGTGTCTTTCAATTCGCACAGAATTTGCTCTGACTTCGCACAACCAATGCGTGATACGCATAACTCAAAAGTTGTACAAGCAATACATTGATAGAGATCAAAATCAGAATATGTATCATATACACAAAAATCGTAATGTCTCGGTAAACTTCGGCTTCGGGCGAACGATCAGTTTCGAGGCGCTCAAAAAACCGTTCTTTACTTCCGCGAGCCGGTGCGTATCAACGGCTCGTGCATCCCTTAGAATCGTCAGCAATCGGAACAACCAATAACGAGCCTTGTTGCCGGGGATGTTATTGACGCTGGTGCCAGTAACGCAGAACCGAATGCATGTGAATGAAACCAGAGTCATAATTAAATGCAAAATGTTTTGGACTTATCTCATGTTTTTGTTTATTGTTAATGATTGAATGATGTTTTCAAATGACCTGATTCATGAAAGTGAATCGATCAGACAATAACTTCTTCAATGGAGTCAGTACCCAACTTATCAGTATTGATTGCTGGTTGCACTGTTTTAACGATGCCAACCTTCTGAACATCGGCTGATACTTTATAAGTGTAGTGGTTTGGAGATGTGCAATACATTCAAAATGCGCTAGAGCATCAAATGCGTTATGCCCAACGCACATGCGTTGTACTGGTTCCAATTTCAATCAGTAAATGCGCTAATTTCGCTCATAAATGATCTGGTTACGCACACTCCAACTTTTGCGTGCAGAAGCAATTTGCCCAGTTGGCAAAAAAAGTAGAAGAACTGTTTGTTTGCATCAATAAAATTAATCTGACGCTACCGAATTTGGTTAGAACGGAGTTCGAAAAAAATAATGCAGCACTACTGCCTAGTGTTCTCTCGGCTCTTAGTGATAAAAGTAGATGCTGTAGCGTGCCATCTGTGGCCGTATTTGAATCTTCTGCTGCTGCTGTTGACAAACCTTCCTATGCGAATGTTGTTCGGGATTCGGATGATTTGAACTCGAAGGGGAAAAAGCGCAAAGCTGCTGATGATTTAAATACCAACCCACAAAAACGCAAAGTTTCGTCTGAGGATTCAGCGGTGTTTACTCGTGATGCTGCAGAATCCAATGCCAATAACATTTCGGAAGGTGGTCTATTACGCTCTGGTAAACGTCGTAACAATGTGCAACTACCTATGAACAACCCGATGGGCAACCCACTTCTGCAACCGCTACCCTCTGTCTCTTGTCAAAGCCCGTGCTCTCCGCAGCGCAAATCTAGTACGATCATGAAAATGGAACAAACAGTTTTGATTAAGCCAAATGCTGCACAACCTGCCGATGCTACTAAAGGCGACATATGTGAAAAACCTGACCCGGTTCAATTTGCCGTTAAAGAGCTGCGAATGAAAGAGTCTGGTGAAGTGGTTATTCGATGTGAGAATCAGCACCTAGCGTCAAAATTTTTTAAGGCTGCCACTGATCGGTTGTCAGAGAAATACACCGTCAGCACCCCGAAGCCGTTGAAACCGAGACTTAAAATTGTGGGTTTTTCTAAAAGCATGAACGAAGAAAAGCTAGTAGACTGCCTGATGAAGCAAAACCAAGCGGCCAGTTCGTTGGATATACAAGTCATTCGGATCACCTGTAATGAGCAATTCTCGCCGAAACTAGGCCACTAGATGCACAAGGTCTTTCAAATTTGATATAAATGCACATAGTTACTAGAAATAGAGAAAAAATGATAATGCTATTTTTGTTTGATCGAATTTGTTGACCCCTTGGTCACCAAGGGGTGAAACAGTTTGCAGAAAAGTTGAAATTTTAACAATTCTTGATGTATTATTTGAGCTATATCTCTAAAATTCGTTATGTAAAGTACTACAAGTAGCACTTTTCTGTAAAGAGGAATGATAGGGCTTTCATTTGAAGTGTGGTAGCTGGCTCGGATAGCTGCGCGGTGTGTGTGGCGTGTAGTTCGGTCGAGCAAGCGATGGTTCAGCGTGATATGCCGACGTAGGCGTAAAGCGACTGTACTGCCGTCATGCGATCGAGCAGTTTGCTGACCCCGCGTTATGCTGCCGGTCATCGCCAGTGGTATAGTTTAAGCGAAGAATAGAAATAAAGAAGTCAGTCAGTCCCGTCCAGACGGGCACGCGAGAAGGAAGTTATTAACTCTCTGTTGTGTATCACATACAACATGGCGATCCTGCCAGGAGCTAGTGAAGCTAGTGGAGTTCATCGTGATGAAGAAAAATCTATTTTAATGGTATGAAAAGCTATCGTTTTGGAAAAAAGGAACGAATTCTTGGGAAGCTATGTTGGCAGAAAAATGGCAGAAAAATACACTAAGATTATCAGTTTTAACATCTGCTAGTGGAAAAAACTCAAAGAGTGGCGCTTGGTTCGGTCTAGTCGCACGCTGACCAATTGAGAAAAAAAAGTGAGCCAATAAAAGAAAAATCCTAACGTAAAAAAAAAAAAAAAATGCAAGCGCAAATGGTGAACCAATAAAACATTTCAGTGTTACGAACAGTTAAAATGGGTTGGTTTTCGGCCGATGAAATTATCGCGCCCGTAACCAACACTAATAGCAGCGAGCGTAACGAAACCGCGATCGCTGTAGCCGCCTGCGTGTTAGCAGCCGTCGCCGTGAGCTATATCGCGGTAAAATTGCTAGCCAAATTGCATCGGCAGCAAACCGAGCGGGTAGCTGACCGTGCGGTGCGGTTAAATAATACTGTCGCGCAAATATGAACAATAAGTAATAAGCCGCGAATATACAAACAATAAGTGAAAAGTGACAAAATACAAAAAAAAAGACACACAAATGAGCCAAATAAGTCGGCACGACTCAAATGTGCGAGTGCTAGAACTCTGTAACAAAGTCCTGGCGCATATCGAAGAACAAATGGATAAACAGCTGCATGCACCAGGGTCATCGATTTCGGCTGCCCGAAATCGAAGTCGATCGACGAAGCGAAACAAATATTAAAGGACAAATTTTCAGTCCGAATCACCCCGAAGGCGGTAGAGAATGAACTAAACCAAATGAAACAAACTAATAAAACTATTTCCAAGTTTGGTGCGGAAATAGAAAAGCTAGCTACAAAACTAGCATCGGCGCACGTTTCGAACGACACCTTCGCAACGGAAGCAGCCGCAGCTAATATAGTACAGCCCATTGCTGTACAAGCATTTATTAATGGATTAAAAAATCATCAAACAGCTTTTTTCTTAAAGGCCAGAAACCCAGGCACCCTAACAAAAGCAATTAGCGATGCACTGGAAGTGAATGATACCAGCGACGAATCCATAATGTGAATTCAATCCAGGTTTCGGAGGTATAATAACAACCCTCGCGGAAATTGGCGGGGACGAGGCCGTGGTTTGCGGAATAGAGGTGGTAACCGCGGTAGAGGACAATTTTACCAAAACCAAGGAAATCCAAATAACAGAAACAATTACCAACGAGGTAATTACAACCAAGGAAACAACAATAGACGTTTCAATAACAACAATAATAATAACGAAAATAACGATGACGCAAATAATAGAAACAATGACCGCGGACGACAAAATAATCGTCACGCAAATATGGCAGAACAAGAAAATGGAAATAACGAAGAGGTGAACGTGGCGAATCTTTTTCGTGAATAACGCAAACAAAGGATTGCTACGTGCCAAATTTTATTTTTATCAAAGGGACGTAAATTTCATAATCGATAGCGGAGCCAGTTGTTCGCTTATATCAAAACAGTTGGTACCCAGAAATGTTAAGATCAATTACCATAATACTATTACTATTACAGGGATAAACGGAAGATCACAGTCCTTAGGGGCAATAGCCACTGAAATTTGTATCGGCGACTATTGTTTCCCCGTAACGTTGCATGTATCGGAAAATTTACCACAGAGCGTACCGGCACTGCTCGGTACAGATTTTTTGAGAAAGTATGAAGCTAGCATAGACTTACGAACGATGAAACTAAAATTAGCTCACCAACAGTGTAAAATTACGATTCCTTTCAACAATTATCATAGTTACCACTGCGTAACTACCACCGTAACAATACCAGCGAGAACTGAGATCCTAACATTCGTTCCAACAAAGATAAAAGGTGAATGCGTGATTTTGAACAAGCAAATATCACCATTCGTTTTTGTAGCTAACTCGGTAGCTACTCCAATTGAAAATAAACTACCAGTACGAATATTAAACGTAAATAATAAACCTGTGAATGTTGCAAATTTGCAAGTGGAAACCAAACCACTAACGGATTATAACGTCATTGAAATCACAACACTAAAGCATGAACAGAGCAGGATTGATAAACTGTTAAAAGAATTAAAACTAGATCATTTGGGGAAGGACGAGAAAAAGACGATCTCCGATATTTGTAAAAAATATAATGATATATTTTGCCTAAAGGATATTCATCTGACGACATCTCGAATTTATTAACCTTCCATAAACATAAAAGAATGTTCTAAATCTTCATACACAAAACCATACAAAATACCACACTCTCAAAAAGATGAAATAAACAAACAAATAAAAACTATGCTTGAAAACGATATAATCGAGAGTGCACAATCTGAGTGGAACAGCCCAATATTATTGGTACCGAAAAAATCGGCCAATGATACAAAAAAATGGCGTTTAGTCATAGACTATAGAAAGGTCAACCAAACGCTTCAAGATGATAAATTTCCCTTGCCAAATATTGAAGAAGTTATCAACTCATTATCGGGCGCAAGATATTTCTCACACCTTGATCTATCACAAGGTTATTATCAATGCCAAATTAAACCCGAAGACAGACCTATAACAGCTTTTACAACACCAACAGGTCAATACCAAATGAAAAGGTTACCAATGGGTTTGAAAACAAGCCCATCCTCTTTTTCTAGGTTAATGACAATTGCTATGTCAGGTCTAAATATGGAGAAATGTTTAGTCTATCTGGATGATCTGATCATTTTTGGACAAACGATTGAGGAACACAATAGAAACCTCATTAGCACTTTCGAACGTTTAAGGAAAGTTAATTTGAAACTGAACCCAGAAAAGTGTAATTTCTTCAAAAAGGAGTTGGTGTACCTAGGTCATTATATCTCTTCGGAAGGAATCAAGCCTGATCCCTCGAAGATCGAAGTGATCAAAAGCTGGAAAACACCAACTACATGGGACGAAGTTAAAAGATTTGTAGCTTTCGCTAATTATTATAGAAAACACATTGAAAACTTCGCAAAAATTTGCATTCCGCTCAACAAACTAACGAGAAAAAATGTGAAGTTTGAATGGACACAGGAGTGTCAGGAATCTTTCGAACTTTTAAAAAATATATTCGTCAATCCTCCAGTATTGGATTATCCTAAATTCAACAAAGAAAATAAATTTATACTGCACACTGATGCTTCTGGTTGCGCTATAGGTGCCGTTTTATCAAATGGAAACGGAAGGCCGGTGGCGTACGCCAGTAGAGCATTAAACAGTGCAGAATATAACTATTCGACAATCGAGAAGGAACTTTTGGCCGTGGTCTGGGCGATCAGACACTTCAGACCATATTTATATGGAAAGAGGTTTTCGATCCGCACTGATCACAGGCCTTTGGTTTATCTTTTCTCGATGAAGGATCCTTCAAGCCGTCTAACCAAATTCAGATTGGCGCTTGAAGAGTATGACTTTGATATCACCTACATACAAGGAAGTCAGAATGTGATAGCGGACGCGTTGTCACGTATTTCGTCTTCCGAGTTGAAAGATATAAATAACAAAGTCAACAAAGATATTCTGATAACAACAAGAAGTAATAAAAATAAAGAGTCTAGTTTAAAACAAGTCAATGAAATGCCGGGCCAACATTCTAAAGACGGAACAGACATCGAAATAATAATCTGCGAAAAACAACAATCACCTGAAGCCGAATATTGCTCAAAAAACAATCAAATAATTTTGAAACCAGCGAGCACGCTTATCCAGCTACGGCGGATAGTTATGAAGCTGAAAAAGATATGCCAAGAAAAATCAATTATTGAGCTCATATTAAAAAATAATGAACGCGCGAAAAAATTTTATAATGAAGTGTACACTAATAATTTAATGAAAGGCATGCCACCAATAAGATTGGTAAATAATAAAGTAAAGCATATCGTAGATCCAAAGGAACAAGAATTGATAATAAATGATTTTCATTTATTGCCAACGGCAGGGCACGCAGGAATAAATAAAACATTAAAAAATATACAGAAAAGATACTACTGGAAGACCATGTCGAAAGACATATCGAATTACGTTCGTTCATGTGAAATTTGTCAAAAGAACAAACACGTAAAACCGAACAAGACAACCATGATGCAAACAACAACTGCAACAAGTGCATTTAATAAAATATATTTGGATTTAGTTGGTCCATTGCCACCAAGCAACGAGGGATGTCAATACATTCTGACAACCCAGTGCGAATTGACTAAGTTCGTAACTGCAACACCAATACAAGATAAATCCACAAATGTTGTAGCAAGAGCTTTCGTCGAGAATGTTCTTTTAAATTATGGGATTCCTGAGGAAATAGCAACCGACAGAGGAACAGAGTTCATGTCTGAGCTATTTCAAAAAATTTGCAATCTTCTAAGAATTAAAAAGCTGAATTTCACGGCATATCACCACCAGACAGTGGGAGCTTTGGAGAATTCACACAAAACGTTAGGCAATTTCTAAGAATATACGCATCAGGAACACCAGGAAACTGGGCATCTTGGATAAAGTATTACCAATTTGCATATAATACAACAACACACTTAGAAACGAATATGACGCCTTTTGAATTAGTTTTTGGAAAATTGTGTAGATTACCATCTAATCTGAGCGAAAACGACAAGGCAGATACCTTATACAACGTAGAGGACTATGCAAAACTTCTGAGATATAAATTACAAAAAAACACAAAAGGAGACAAAAGACAAATTAATAAACTCTAAAATGAAAAGAATAACCAAATATAATGTCAATGCAAAAGATATAAGATATAATGTAGGTCAACTAATTCTTGTAAAAAATGAAACAGGATCTAAGTTGAGTAAAATATATTTAGGACCATATCCAGTAACCGCAGATAAGGGTCCTAATGTAGAAATAAGAATAGGAGACAAAATAGTTATAATACATAAAACTAGATGTAAACCTTTTATAACCAATAGTGAGTAAGGATTATACAATTAATAAGGCGTGTGGTAGATGGACACGAATTTTCGGATATAATATCATTAATTGTTCAATCTGAAATTATATAAAATTTATAACTATAGTGAAAAATTTTATAAAAAAAATAAATAGGGCGTGTGGTAGATGGCTCGGATAGCTGCGCGGTGTGTGTGGCGTGTAGTTCTGTCGAGCAAGCGATGGTTCAGCGTGATATGCCGACGTAGGCGTAAAGCGACTGTCTTGCCGTCATGCGATCGAGCACTTTGCTGACCCCGCGTTATGCTGCCGGTCATCGCCAGTGGTATAGTTTAAGCGCAGAATAGAAATAAAGAAGTCAGTCAGTCCCGTCCAGACGGGCACGCGAGAAGGAAGTTATTAACTCTCTGTTGTGTATCACAAAGACCGAACCAAATACAACAGAAGTAATCAGAATTCAGGCCGCCATCTTGAATTTGGCCGCCATCTTGGATTATATCAGAAAAATTCAATTTCGACCGGGTTCGCAACTACCGATTTTCGATCTGAGACCAGCATTGGAAAGCTGAAAAAAAATGCTATAAGATGCAAGAAAAAAATAAGGTGAGCATCAGTGTTAACCCATCAATTGAACCTATTTTCCAAGCTGAGTATTGAAATATTCAACGTACACCGCGTGATCAACGTAGTAACCTGTCTACTGAGACCCTCTACTGTTTTTTTTTTTTGAGTTTAGTGAGAATAATGAATACAACACTAGCATGTTTGATACTAACAAAGCGATAGGTCCCAGTTTTAATATTTTATTTAATCGTTATGTACTCGGCAATTTTAACACACGTAAGTACTCGGCAGGGTACCCGGGTACCCACAAAATGAAATGCTTCTTGCTTTTTCATTTCTTGACCGATTTTTGATCTTGACCCGTCAAAAGATTGGAAAATTTGTCTATTTTTTAAATTTTTAATCTTCGTAAACATTGCTCACGCAAACATTGTTTGTCTGATGATGAAAAATGTTTTATTAGGGGCATTCCATAAGTTTTAGCTGGCTGAGTTGAGGTTATCCTCGTTTTTTAAAGCAATAAAGTCTGAAAAGGTACCCGGGTACCCTGCCGAGTACATAACGATTGAATTGTCATTCTTAATTTGGCTGAAACTTTGCATAGATATTTTTATTGGCAAAAGATGTCGTTTTGTGCTTTTGTTTCAATTTTTTAGAGTAAGACTTATTTTTTAGAAGCTATTGAAAATGCTTTTTTGGGAAGGTATTGATGATGACAAATATTTTTAGGGCCAGAACGGTTTGTTTGAATGGTATGACCTCTTCGATAAAGTTGTAGATAATAATTTTGTCTTTCTGAAAAAAATATACACTCTATAACTTTTTCTTTGGTTGCAATGTTGAAATAATCCTTTGTAGTCCTAATATAAAAATAGATTTAAAAAAAATGAGCTTTTAGATAGGTATCGGCTCTATTATCGTCAAGTTTTATCGTCAAATAAAAGATGTCGTAGAGCGTTAATTTTTTGCATGATGGTTCTTCATAATGCAGAGCATCTTCCTACAAAATATAAGTTCTCTATGTCTTCATTAACCCCCCGGCAAAACTTGACGATAATTTTACTTTTTTTTAATTTGTTTTTCAAGAAAAAATTTTTTTAAAGGTGTTACAAGGTGTAGAAGACGTCATACCGTTCCAACAAACCATTTTGGCCCTGAAAATATTTGTAATCATCAATACCTTCCCAAAATAGCATTTTTAATAGCTTCACAAAAATGAAACGTGTTGCAAAAAATTAAACCAGCAGCACAAAATGGCATCTTTTGCGTATAGAAACGTCTATGCAAAGTTTCAGCCAAATTAAAACGACAATTTAAATAAAATATTAAAACTGGGACATTTTTGTGGAACTGCTCAGTAATAAAAAAAAATTATCGCTTTGTTAGTATCACACATGCTAGTGTTGTATTCATTATTCTCACTAAACTCAAAAAAACAGTAGTGGCGTACTAGTTGTAGCATCAATCGATTACGATATATGGAGCTAGTAGGGTTATAACATGTGCATCCACTTAATCTCAGTAGACAGGTTACTACGTTGATCGCGCGGTGTACGTTGAATATTTTAACACTCAGCTTGGAAAATAGGTTCAGTTGATGGGTTAACACTGATGCTCACCTAATTTTTTTCTTGCATCTTATAGCATTTTTCCTCAGCTTTCCAATGCCGGTCTCAGATCGAAAAACGGTGGTTGCGAACACGGTCAAAATATGAATTTTCTGATATAATGCAAGATGGCGGCCAAATTCAAGATGGCGGCCTGAATTCTGGTTACTTCAAATGAAAACCCTATCATTTCTCTTTACAGAAAAGTGCTACTTGTAGTACTTTACATAACGAATTTTAGAGATATAGCTCAAAAAATACATCAAGAATTCCTATAATTTCAACTTTTCTGAAAACTGTTTCACCCCTTGGTGACCAAGGGGTCAACAAATTCGATCAAACAAAAATGGTATTATCATTTTTTCTCTATTTCTAGTAACTATGTGCATTTATATCAAATTTGAAAGACCTTGTGCATCTAGTGGCCTAGTTTCAGCGAGAATCGCTCAATGATAAACGAAAATCAAATCAAATGTCTGCCATACTCGAAACCGACGCACGGGGATTTGACGTACTAATGAATCTCGAGCGAGTTATCCTGGCATGGGATCGGTGTAGAGTCACGGAGGCGACCGATGTTGGTCGCTCCTTCAACTGCTCGGAATATGGACATAAAGCAGCAGCTTGTGCCAAACCTCCTTGCTGCCCCAAGTGTTCTGGCGATCACAAAACCGACCAGTGCAAGGAAGTAGCAAAAAAATGTGTTAATTGCCATCAACTTAATACAAAACGACAGCCGCCCCCTGACGAGCTACTTGATGTCACCCATTCATCGTGGAGCAGTGATTGTCCCATCTACCAGAAGCAACTGAAGAAAGCTCGACAGCGTATCGATTTTTCAATATAGCAATTAAATGCCAAATCATCTGATGATTTCTCGACAGCCGCTTCTAACCAGTGGAAAGATCTGGTTTGTCCAGGTAATACTTTTTTAAATATATGTCTTACCGAAGCATTTGTGGATACTGCGCCCTCTCTCAATCGTATTCAACTACTCCCGATTAGATTGGACTCGGATTCAAACAGCCCGGTTGATGTCATCTGTACTCACCAATTATCGGAGCAAGCTTGGTCGAAATCGGACACCGATTCCTCCCCAATAACATCCTGGACTTCATCATCGTTGGATCATTATCACCAACTAAGCGAACTGGTTGGCCCAGGTAATGCTACACTGACTATATGTCTTGCCGTAGCATTAGAAGATACTGCGCCCCGCGTTAGTCGTATTCATCATTTCAGACGAACCCGGAGTTAAACTTCACCGTTCAGTCTGCTGAAGCTGCTCTGGTCAATCGGACCCTGCCACCAGACGCGATCACTATTCATAAACCGAACGATCAATCTTTCAGAAAATTAAATGTCGACTACCAGAACGTCCGTGGTCTGCGCACAAAAATAGATGATTTTCTTCTAGCAGTATCTGAATCATGTTACGATGTCATAGTCTTGGAGTTTTATATCTACCCCCACACCGCAAAAATGATTTAACAAGCGTAAACAAGCACATTGATTTAGTCAGAGCTATTTTTTCCAACCTAAAAGAACAAGGTCATGCGCTTTTATATGGAGACTTTAACCAGCCTGGTTTAGTATGGAACCACACCACTCGCAATTATCTCACAGTGGATGTTTTTGAGTCCCACATCTCTGCTGCGTGTTCGACACTACTCGATGGCTTTAGTCAGAATGGTTTGAAACAGATTAACCAAATTTTAAACACACAAAGAGGGCTGCTTGACTTAGTACTTATATCGGACTCACTTCTAGGACACTGTCAGATATTCGAAGGCATAGAACCGCTAACTTCAGTAGACCCTGGCCACCCTGTCATTTTAGTTGAAGCTGAACTACATGTTCCGACTGTTTTCGAACCTTACTCTAACGGCACTGTACTGGATTATCGCAGAGCTAACTACGTAGCGTTGAACGAAATTTTTCTTCGAATGGACTGGACGTTCTTAGATACTGCAGACAACATTGACGAGGCTGTTGACTTTTTCTCGCAGTTTGTTAACAATGCATTGGTTAAACATGTTCCTGCTTGTAGACCTCTTTTCAAACCACCCTGGGAAAATGCTCATTTACGGCGTCTGAAGCGTATAAGATCTAGAGCACTGCGTGATTATAGTGGAACCCGTTGCCCGTTCCATAAGCAACAATTTTTGCGTGCCAGCAATAACTACCGCCTCTACAACCGATATCTGTACAAACGTTATTCCCTCAGAACACAAGATAATCTCCGTAAAAATCCTAAACAGTTTTGGACTTTCTTTAACTCCAAACGGAAGGATAATGGGCTTCCCGTGGAGATGTTCCTAGATCACGACGTAGCATGCTCCCCTTCTGAAAAATGCGAACTTTTCGCCACCCATTTTCAAAGTGCATTCAACAACTCCACGGCTTCCGCTCAGCAAGCTACAGATGCATGTAGAGATACCCCTACCAGCGCATGTGAACTGAGGAATTTTATTGTAAACCACCAACAGGTTGAATCCGCTATCTCCAAGATGAAATTTTCTACGTCACCCAGCTCAGATGGAATACCTTCCTGTGTCCTGAAACGATGCACGAACTCATTAATCCAGCCATTGACGTTACTTTTCAACAAATCTCTCCGTGAAGGCAAATTCCCCACCAGCTGGAAATTGTCAATCATGTTCCCTGTGCATAAAAAGGCGAAAAGCAAAATATTGCAAACTATCGCGGCATAACGTCATTATGTGCATGCTCCAAAGTATTCGTTATGAATGAAGTACTGTTCTCAAGCTGTATCAGCTGACCAACACGAGTTTTACCCCAAACGATCCGCTTCCACGAATCTGGTTCAGTTTACTTCATACTGCCTACGTAATATTGATGCCGGTTCTCAGGTTGACGCAATATATACTGATCTAAAAGCTGCTTTCGATAGAGTTGATCATAGCATATTGTTTCTAAAATTAAGTAAACTTGGTATCTCCGATGATCTTATTAGTTGGTTCAGGTCCTATCTCACGGACAGACGGCTTTGTGTCAAGATCGGATCCGTATCATCTAAAAGCTTCTCCAGCATGTCAGGCGTACCACAAGGAAGCAACCTCGGTCCACTTCTGTTCTTAATATTTATCAATGAGCTGTCGATTTTACTGCCACCGGGATGTCGGCTCTTTTATGCGGATGATGTCAAATTATGAAACGCATCGATGATTGTCATGTGCTCCAACAATGGATCAACATTTTCGAAGAATGGTGCTCAAGGAATTTTCTAACGATTAGCATCAATAAATGCAATGCAATAACGTTCCATCGAAAACTGAACCCAATCACTTACAACTACAGCATTTCTAATCAACCTTTTGTACGAGTTGACCACATTCGAGACTTGGGAGTAATACTCGATTCTGGACTCTCATTTCACCTTCACTACGACAAAATGATTACTAAAGCCAACAGGCAGCTCGGATTTATGTTTAAAATATGTAGCGAACTTTGCGATCCTCTCTGTATGCGGTCGCTGTTCTGTGCTTTAGTGCGCTCGATTTTAGAGTCCAATGCAGTTGTGTGGTGCCCATATCAGCACACTTGGAAAAACAGATTCGAATCAGTGCAGAAGAAATTTGTAAAATACGCTCTTCGACGTTTGCCATGGCGAGATACAGTGAACTTGCCACCATATGAACAGCGGTGTAACCTGTTGGGTCTAAACACACTAGAACACAGGAGATTCGTTGCTCAGGCTGTTTTTGTCGGAAAATACTAAAAGGAGACGCTGATTCTGAGCAAATTCTGACACAACTTAATTTTTACGCACCTGAAAGGACTCTACGGCAGCAGGATTTTCTCTCTCTCGATGCCCGGCGTACGGAATACGGTCGCCATGAGCCGATCCGTTTTATGGCTACCAGCTTTAATGAGGTCTACCACCTCTACGATTTCAACTTCTCTAATGCGGCATTTCAACGAAAATTTCAGAATAGAGGGCGAGAACTTCAATGACGAAAATTTTTACGAAATTAACTATAATATTAGTGATAGATTTATACTGACTGATCAATCAACATGTAACTTGTTCGTTTTTTTTTTGTATTAGTTCTTGATTATACTTGTAACTTGTAAATGTTTTTGTAGTGTAAGAAGAGATATGAGGTTTTTATGCCTTTTTGAGTAACAAACTGTGACTCAAAAGGGCTTTTCCTCATTACGAAAAATTCATTAAGGCATATTTAGCCAGATAAAAACAACAAATAAACAAATAAATGATTGCCCATTAGGAGGACACGTTAGAGGTAAACGCATGCTGAAACGTATTAGCTCTATGTTTTATTGGGATAATATGAGGAAAGACGTGGAGAATTATATCAAATGTGATTAATGCCAAAAGAATAAGATATGGATGGTAAATACCAATGAAAATTACAACAACTTCATCTGAACCCTTTAAAAAAAATTTCAAGGATGTTGTCGTATTCCCGGAATCCAACTTTGAGAATAGAAACGGTCTAGTCATTCAAAATTACTTAACAAGATATCTAACAGTCGTGGCAATGAAAAACCAGGAAAGCTATACTGTAGTTAAGACATTTTTTCATTTGCAAGTTTGGTACACCAGTGGAAGTAGTTGCAGATCAAGGAGCAAATTTCGTAGGCAATTTAATAAAAAACGTTCGTAAAATTTTAAAAATAAAGAAGATATCTTCGGCGTATCATCCGCAAGCAAATTTAGTTGAACGGTTAAACAGCGAACTGAAGGCATATCATAGACAGTATGCTTCTTCCCTATTTTATGTTCGAATACAATACCACAATAAACTCATCTACAGGATTCACACCGTTTGAGTTGATCGGCGTGCGACCAGACCGAACCAAGCACCATTTTTCTAAAAATTGAGTTTTTAACACCAGTGGATGTTAAATTTGATAATCTATCTTTCATGAAAAAACGAAATCATTTGAACAGTTTATAATGGTATTGTAACTAAATTTGTTTGCAGTAGTTTGCAGGTAACATACGGGGTGGTAAAAACTTTGATCGCCGATTACTCGAAATAAAGTTTTTGGCCCTCGGTTCGGTCTGGTCGCACGCCGACCAGTTAATATACGGAAGAAGTGCTCGGATTCCAAATTCAGTATACAAACTACACGATGTAGAATTGACTTATGGGGACTACGTCAACGAAATGAAAGCCAGTTTTAGACGGCTTCATGATACTGCAAAACATAATTTAATAGTATTAAAAAGGAAAAGAAATTAACGATAAAACGAGTAAAGAATGGCAACCGATGTAGGGAGATTTGGTGCTGGTTAAGGCAATTCCGATAGGTTCAGGCCAAAAATTACAATCACTATGGAGAGGACCTTATGAAGTGGCCGATCTACCAAGTGAACAAACTACTATTATTAAAACTGGAAAGAAGTTAGAAAAAATACACAACAATCGCCTTCGAAAGTATTTCGAGTAAATTCAAGTTTCACGTTAATATAATAGCTCATCGATATTTTGAAGTTTAGTTTTGAAGCGGGGGCCTAGTGTGGTTGGTAACTGCTTCTCTTATTTCTACTTTGGAGTACAGGGCCGTTTTAGTGGTAGCATCAATACCAGTATAAGGGGAATTAATCATGGAGTAGTTAAATGACCCACTATTGAGAATGGGAACGTACACGTTGCAGGTAAGAGTCCCCATAAATTAATTGGAAAAAGGTATTAATATTTTGGAAAAAAACGATGGAAAATTTTAATTTTACATGTGAGTTACTAACACAAAGAATTTTGAAGACCAGATGCAATCAAATTACTGGTGACTTATGGTTAACGTTCAGTAAACGGCAAAGTTCAGGCGAGTTTTTAAAGAGTTTCTTTCCAAATCAGAACAGAAGAGGAATCATTACGGCTGTCGGAGGCATGGACTCTGACGACAGGCTTAGAATTGATACAAACATAGACAGGCTAAGGGAAAATGAAGAATCTCTTTAAACCTCGATTGATCATCAAACTGCGACACTAGATGCCGTGTACAAATTTGCTGATAGTTCGATGTAACACGTTGATGATAAAATTGAAAATATCATGAACAATTTCAACACGATTAAAAGATGGTACATGATGACTTGAAATTCACTAGTACTATTCAGAATATATTATACTTAGAATCTGAGTTGATAGAAATTGGGTTCCAACTTCAAACTTTAATAAATAATTTAAAAGATCAACAACATATTTTTATCCAAATATTATTAGGTAACACAAAGAGCGTGTCAGAAATGTTTAAATAAGATGGAAAGCCCGGCGGCAAGAGATGGCGAAACGACGACCTGCAATGTAGTACTCTCGAGGATATCACCATATATCCAACTAGGAGTTCCTGCGCTATCATCTTGATAATTATCATTATCAAGCTCAGTTATTATTCCCGTAGTTTATTACGTAAACAGGAAACAAAAAAATATCATCTCAATAGGTTGGTCAGCTGAAGGAACTCGGTTCAGCAGTTTGTTAATTAAAGCGGAAGAAAAAGATGTCTTCCGACACGTCAATTTTCATAATGGCAAGGTTTCGAGATGTCATTGCGAAAGAAAGAGCGTTCTTGCAAGAGCATAACCTTTCACTTACGTAAGCTGCGGTAAAACAAAACAACTGCAAGAACTTCAAGAGCATGTTAGGAAAACAAGTTTTGACCATGGCCAAGCGAGGTAGGTAGCCAGGTTTTGTTTAAAGTTAATGTTTAGCTCTACGCGAAATCGAAAGCATTGTTTTGTTTAAAGTTTAGGTTTAGGTAAGCGGCGGATAAGGTCTGGGGCCAGAGTGAGAGTTAAAATGAGAGTATACAGATAGTTAATGGTAAGGTAACGGGGGTATTTTGGCCCACGCGTTAACATTTTACGCATTTTATCAGATAAATTCCATGAATATAAGAAAATATGCATGCATCATTGAAATAACACACCTAAGAATCATATTTAACTATAATTTTCGGCAAAAAACTGACTCTAGGAAGCATTATTTTGGAATTAGTTCATACATATTCGAAGTCATGGCTGAGTCAACCTAAAGTCAAGCGGAAGTAGTAATATACATACAAGTCAACGCTCGGAAGCTATTGAAACAAATAAGCATGCTTTTGAAATAATTCGTTGGTGTAGTAACATCAATAAAATATAGAAGCAGTTTGTATACTCTAACAAGTTGGAAAAAGTTAAAATAATAGTTTAAGGCATGGCCGAAATATGTTTATCTTTTTCTAAGGTGAACATATTTTGGCTATGCCAAGTTTTGACAGCCATTCGGCCATTGCGCGCTGTATAAAGAAGCAGCTCGTGACAATTTACAGGTAATCACTTCTTAATGCATCACATTTAACGATATGCAGTTTGCTGAGAATGCCTGTCAAACCGCATTAAGCCCAATCTTTTTATTTTTTGATGCCCAAAATTTACAAAAATTCACAGCAGAAGCAAACCCACTATTTCTGATCTAAAACTGCCGATGATGATCTTAAATATAACTAGTCCGAAATATTTCCATACACAGTTCTATATATAGAGGTGGGCCGAAATAAAAATGTGGTGGACCAAAATATGTTTTTAGTACTTAGACATTTTGATATTTCTAAGATATTTTTCAATTATTCAATTCAATTATTTTATTGTTGAACAATGTATGTTGAAATAGACACTTAGCTCTTAACAAGGGTATAATAGAGTAAGTATTTATGTTGAAAAATTGTGCTTGTTTTTAATACATTGTGCGATCACTTCCCAAAGCTGGCCAAAATACCCCCGTTACCCTAGATGTTCGTGACAGAAAGTCAGTAGTAGATGATCGTGACAGTGAGTCAGTGGGAGATAGTCAGTTGTAAAGTGTGTTAAAGATTATCGAGGTGTAAAGAAAAAGAGTTGTAGTTTACCGTTATTAAAATTGACTGTTCCATTTAAGTGTAAAGAAAAAAAATACAGTTTACCGTTATTAAAATTGACTGCTCCATATGAGTGTAAAAAAAAGAGAATAGGACCGATAAATTTGAGTTTTGCATACAGAAGATACAAGTGACGTTTTCATACATAGTGGTATATCACACACCTAGTGACCCCTTCGCCGCTAGGTCCGCAACAACGCTACAAATATTACCCAATATGGGTGTTTCTTCAATCAGAATGACGCTCAGAGGACAGAAACTGTCTCCAAATACCATTTTGAAATCCAAGATGGCTACTTCCGGTTTCTGGAAATACCGCCTAAAATGGCCGATTTCCATTATATATGAGTACTAACTGATCCGGCAAACTTCGTCCCGCCTATTTTAGTGTTTAGTTCAATAATTGTAAACATTTAAAATTCATTGATTCCTTGCGATTTGTTTATATCGTTTAAAATGATTGGTTTCATCAGAATGACAACATCCTCGACTTTTGGCTTTTGTAAATCACCTATATTCCGGAAATATATTGAATGCATTTCAGGTATTTTCGTTGTTTTCCAGAGACTGAAAGTGGTCATCTTGGAATTCAAAATGGTCAATGCTTGGCTTCTATACGTCATTTCGATTACGGAAATATAGCAGTAGTATTCGGTTATTTTCGGCTGTTTCCCAGAAGTTACCATTTTACAATTCAAACTGGTGTCTGAGGTCAATTTTTAGCTCATTACATCATTCCATCATTCCATTGCATCATTCCGGTGATACATATGTTGGGTGGTATTTGTTCACTTCTGGCTATTTTTCAGAAACCGTAATTCGCCATCTTGGATTTTGAAATGGCATTTGGAGACAATTTCTGACCCCCGAGCGTCATTCTGGTTAAAGAAACACTCATATTGGGTGGTTTTTGGTCATTTTTGGCTGTTTTCCAGATACCGGAAGTCACCATCTTACAATTCCAAATGTTGTCTGAGGTCGATTTGTGGCTTCAGTGCATCACAACAATCTCGGAAATACCCGTATTGGGTGGTATTTGGTCATTTGCCACTGTTTTTCAGACACCGTAAGTCGCCATCTTGGATTTCAAAATGGCATTTGGAAACAATTTCTGGCCTCTGAGCGTAAATGTGGTTAAAGAAACACTCAAATTGTGTGGTATTTGGTCATTCTCGACTGTTTTCCAGACGCCGGAAGTCTCCATCTAACAATTCAAAATGTTGTCTGAGGTTGATAGGTCGATTTGTGGCTTCAGTGCATCATACCATTTCCGGAAATACCCATATTGGGTGGTATCTGGTCATTTGCCGTTGTTTTTTGGAAACCGGAATTCGCCATCCTACAATTCAAAATGTTGTCTGAGGTCGAATTGTGGCTTCAGTGAATCATTAAAATTCCAGAAATACCCATATTGGGTGGTATTTGGTCATTTGCCGCTGTTTTTCAGACACCGGAAGTCGCCATCTTGGATTTTGAAATGGCATTTGGGAACCATTTCTGGCCTCCGTGCGTCAATCTGGTTAAAGAAACGCTCATATTGGGTGGTATTTGGTCATTTTCGGCTGTTTTCCAGCCACCGAAAGTCGCCATCTTATAATTTGAAATGTTGTCTGAGGTCGATTTGTGGCTTTAATACGTCATAACAATTCCGGAAATACCCATATTGGGTGGTATTTGATCATTTACCGCTGTTTTTCAGACACCGGAATTCACCATCTTGGGTGACCCTCACAGAGGAGGGAGGGTAGTCAACCCATTATGGACATATTTGTTACCTCTAAAAACATTCACATATCAAATTCGGTTGTATTTGGTTGATTGGTTCTCGAGCTGTGCGAAATTCCTGTTTCATTTGTATGGGACCCCTTCCTTGTAAAAAAGGGAGGGGTGTCAAACCATCATGGATATATTTGTTACCCCAAAAACATTTACCTACCGAATTTGGTTCCTAAAACCCCTACATACAAATTTTCACGCCGATCGGTTCGGTTGTTTCCGAGCCTATATTGATCAGACAGACAGACAGACCGACAGACAGACAGACAGACACACCGAACTGCATTTTTATAGCTATAGATTATGCACAGAAGCTAAAACCGATCACAGATACAATGCTGAATCCAAATATGGTGACTTCCGGTGTCTGACAAACAGCCGAAAATGATCAAATACCACTCAATATGAATGTTTCCGGAACCAGATTAGCACCCAGAGCAAAGAAATTGATTTCACACGGTATTTTGAAATCCAAGATGACGACTTCCGTTTTCTGGAAAACAGCCTATAGTGATCGAATACCACCCAATATGAGCATCTCTGGAACCAGAATGATACACAGCAGCTTAAATCGACCACAGACGCCAATTTGAATTTCAAGATTGCGACTTTCGGTTCCTGGGAAACAGCCGAAATTGACAGAATAACACTCATTATTGGTATTTCTTCCTCCAGAATGACGCTCAAGGGCCACAAACTGTCTCCAAATGTCATTTTGATATCCAAGATGGCAATTTCCGGTTTGTGGAAAACAGCCCAAAATAACCGAATACCATACAATATGAGCATCTCCGGAACTAGAATGATGCAGTGAGCTAAAAATTGACCTTAGGCATCATTTTGAATTGCAAGATAGCAACTCCTGAGAAACAGCCGAAAATGGCCGAATTTTACTCAATATGGAGATTTCTGTAATCGAGATGATGCATGGTAACTGAATATTGGCCCCGGACACTATTTTGAAGTACATTTACCACAATCAGGGTTGCAAATTTTCACTGTCAGTGATGGATTCTCAGTTGGCACTGAGAGCTACGAATATCAGTATCAACAGGAACGAGCTAAAAGTGATAATTGCTTTCAGCTCCAAACAGTTGACAGTAGTAATGTTGACTGGCAGCATTTCTGTGATTTCGCACACGCTATGTTGCTCTAGCGATGTTTATGCGGTGTAGGATAAAGGTGCCTATCTGCTTCATTGAATTCAAGTAATGGATTGGCTCTGATCAAATAATTTCAAAATTAATTAAGATATATCATTTATATCACTGGCATGATTATTGACTGATAATTGACACGGGTGACACATCAGTTTGAAGAGAGTGAGAGTGAAACTAATGTTGTATAATTTTCAATAATGTCCATAGCCAACACTTTATTGTGTCATCCCTTATCGTATCGATAAAACGATCTGCGACTGAGCAATATCCACGAGAAGTCATTCTGCAAACTGCCTAAAGCGTTTGTCGATTGTGTTTTGTATAATCGAGATTAAGGTCCATTAATAATTTTGGTTCTCATTTTTTAAATGCTGGACCTCCGTCCTCCAAGACATTTCTTCATACAAATATTTAAAAAAATGTATAAAGTATAAAAACCTCGTTCTCGCAGAAAATACGCAGTTTATAAACGGCACAATCAATGAGTTCCTTTTCACAGAGCAGTTCCACAAAAAATATCCCATTTTTAATATTTTTTTATTTGTCATTTTTTATTTGGCTGAAACTTTGCATAGATGTTGACGATCAGATACCTCGATAGGCAAAACATGCCATTTTGTGCTATTGGTTGAATTTTTGGTAACACAACTCATTTTTGAAAAGCTATTGTAAACTGCTATTTTGGATGGGTATTGATGATTACAAATATTTTTAGAGCCAAAACGGTTCGTTTGAGCGGTGTCACGCCTTCGGTAAAGTTGTAGATCATTATTTTCTCTCAAAAAAAAAAAATATATTTGAAAAAAAAAAAAAAATTTAAAACTATATGTATATATAAATATTAGGGTGGGGAATCGTTATATGGAAAAAACGAAGCTTGATAGCAGAAAGCCAGAACCAAGTTTTTTTTTGTTCTATTTGGGGCCCCAACTTACCTTACCAAACAGTCCCAAGCCGTGGTGTGGCCTTTGCTGTACGTAAGAGTCGTCTCCATTCCACTCGGTCCATGGCTGCAGTTCGCCAGCTCTGCAGTCTGCGTAGGGTCCGCAAGTCGTCTTCCACCTGATCGATCCACCTTGCCCGCTGTGCGCCTCTCCGTCTCGTCCCTGACGGATTGGTTTCAAGAACCATCTTTACCGGGCTGTCGTCTGACATTCTTACAACATGCCCAGCCCCCCGCAACCTGCCTGTCTTAGCGGTGTGAACGATAGATGGCTCCCCAAGCAGCTCCTGCAGTTCGTGGTTCATTCGCCTTCTCCACGCACCGTTTTCCATCTGCAGTCCACCGAAGATGGTACGCAACACCTTCCGCTCGAAGACCGCAAGGGCGCGTTGGTCCTCCAGCATAGTCTATGTTTCATGCCCGTAGAGGACTACCGGTCTGATCAGCGTATTGTAGATGGTAAACTTGGTGCGGCGACGAATTCTACTCGATCGGAGCGTCCTCCGGAGACTAAAGTATGCACGCTTTCCTGCCATAATGCGCCGTTGAATTTCTTTGCTGGTATCGTTGTCGGCAGTTACCAGTGAGCCCAGATACACGAACTCATCAACCACCTCGATTTTATCACCACCAATTTGAACTCGAGGTGGGAGGTTAGCACTGTCCTTTCGTGAACCCCTTCCTTTCATGTACTTCGTCTTCGATGCATTGATGACCAATCCAATCCGTTTGGCTTCAGCCTATAGTCCGATGTACGTATCCGCCATCTTCACAAAGGTCCGAGCCACAATGTCAATATCGTCGGCGAAACTAAACAGTTGAACCTACTTTTGGAATATCGTGCCACTCGTGTTAATCCCCGCTCTTCTAATGACACCTTCCAGGGCAATGTTAAACAGTAGCCACGAGAGACCATCACCTTGCCTTAGACCTCTTCGGGTTTCGAAGGGGCTCGAGAGTGCCCCCGAAACTCGAACTACATACATCACTCGATCCATCGTCGCTTTGACCAACCGCGTCAATTTGTCCGGAAATCCGTAGTCGTGCATAATTTGCCATAGCTTGTCCCGATCGATTGTGTCGTACGCCGATTTAAAATCGATGAACAAATGATGTGTGGGCACGTTATATTCGCGGCATTTCTGCATAACCTGCCGAACCGCGAATATCTGATCCGTGGTGGCGCGGGCACCCATAAATCCCGCCTGGTAGTGCCCCACGAACTGCTTCGCAAATGGTGATAGTTGACGGCTAAGTATTTGGGAGAGTACCTTGTAGGCGACGTTTAACAGAGTGATTACCCGGTAATTGCAGCACTCCAGTTTGTCGCCCTTTCTGTAGATGGGACAAACAATACCCTCTATCCACTCCTCCGGTACTCGTTCTTCCTCCCAAACCTTGACAATGACTCAGTGCACGGCTCTAGCCAGTGTTTCTCCACCGTATTTCAATAACTCGCTGGGAAGTTGGTCCACTCCAGCAGCTCTATTGTTTTTCAGCCGACCAATCTCCTCCTCCACCTCCAGAAGATCGGGGGCTGGAATTCTGATGTCTTCTGCTCGTGCACCAAGATCAATTGCCATACCGTCCTCGCGCTCTACTGCATCGCCGTTTAGATGCTCGTCGAAGTGCTGCCTCCACCTTTCGATCACCTCACACTCGTCTTTTAGGAGGTTGCCGTCCAAGCTCCTGCACATATCGGCTCGCGGCACAAAGCCTTTGCGGGAGCTGTTCAGCTTCTCGTAGAACTTCCGAGTGTCGCTAGCTTGTTACAGCTCTTCCATCGCTACGCAATCTTGGTCCTCTTTCTGGCGCTTCTTCCTTCGGATGACTGAGTTTTGGCTGTTCCGTGCCTGTCGGTATCGTTCCACGTTCGCTCTCGTACGGTGTTGCAGCATTCTCGCCCGTGCTGCATTCTTCTCCTCGACTAACCGTTTGCATTCGCCGTCAAACCAGTCATTTCTATAATTCGGGGCCCTTGTACCTAGTAGTGCTACTGCAGTGTTACCTATGGCGGATCGGATGCTTTTCCAGCCATCTTCAAGGGTAGCTGCGCCAAGCTGCTCTTCCGTAGGTAGCACTGCCTCCAGCTGCTGCGCGTATTCCTGTGCAGGCTCTGCGTCCCGCAGTTGCTCAATATTTGGTCGCGGCGTTCGACTTCAGCGGGTGTTATACACCGTCGATAGTTTTGAGCGCATGCACACAGCTACTAGGTAGTGGTCCGAATCTATATTCGCACTGCGGTAGGTGCGAACGTTGCTGATGTCGGAGAAAAACCTGCCGTCGATTAAAACGTGGTCGATTTGGTTCTCTGTCTGTTGGTCGGGTGATCTCCAGGTGGATTTGTGGATACCTTTGCGGAGGAAGAAGGTACTTCGGACAAGCATACCACGGGAGGCCCCAAAGTTTACGCACCGATGGCCGTTATCATTAGACACGGCATGCAGGCTATCTGGTCCGATCACCGGTCTGTACATTGCCTCCCGTCCTACCTTAGCATTCAAGTCCCCAATAACGATCTTTACGTCCCGTCGCGGGCAGCTATCGTAGACCTGCTCCAGCTGCGCGTAGAACGCTTCCTTCTCGTCGTCGAGTCTTCCTTCATGTGGGCAGTGCACGTTGATGATGCTGTAGTTGAAGAACCGGCCCTCCATCCTCAACTTGCACATCCTTGCGTTGACCGGCTGCCACCCTATCACGCGTTAGCGCATCTTACCCAGTACTATGAACCCGGTTCCCAGCTCGCTGATGATACCACAACACTGGTAGAAAGTAGCCGCCCGGTGCCCGCTTTTCCATACCTTCTGTACTGTCCAACAAAGTTCCTGCAGCGCTACGACTTCGAAGTTGCGTGGATGTAGCTCGTCATAAATTATGCTGTCGCATCCTGGAAAGCAGAGCGATTTGCAGTTCCCTGTCCCAAGCTTCCAATCGTAGTCCTTATTTCGTTGCGTAGGTCCATGCCGATTGTTCCGATCCGTATTATCTCTTACGTTGTTTGTACCTTGTTGTTTTCCGGGGCGGCTCGTTGGGCCTTCCCCAGCCCCCTGTCTCGCCGGGGGACCATTGTGTCAGCTTTGTTTAGAGTCCCACGCTGCCACCAGGACGTTGATCAGCCGCTCCTAACATGGAGATCAGACGCTGTTTTGAGCCGCACCATCTTGGTGAACAGACGCTCGGGTTGGCGAAGCATTTCCTCCACCGCCGGAATATGATTAACGCGCCAATGATCGCGTCGCATCTTCTCACTTAGCTATTGTCGGATGACAACATTGCCCAGGCAACACCAACCAGTTGTATCCATCTGTCAACCGGCAGTCTAGTGTAATCATATGACTCGTGGAGGTGTGAGATAGGAACTTGTGAGGGCCGAAGCTATGTTTGACGCTCCTTCCAGGTTGTCAGCTCACCATTTGATGCCCAAACAATCCTAAATTTATCGGATGTCGAATGGTTTTGTCTCCGCTTGGTGCATTGCGTTTCAAATTTATATGGAGATTTGTATGGAAAAACCAACTTTTATGTATTTTCCATTCTAAAGAGCTCAAAATGGCTCAAACCATAGGTTTCATAACTTCAAATGGTAGGTTTTTTGATACTTAACAACTTGGCCGAAGACACATAAGAGCTAGGGTGTCCAAAAAAAATACTAGAGCTGTTCGAAGTTGAGTATGTCGAAATTTATGTTGCAAATCATTTTTCTGCCAACACTGCCAGTGTACCGGCGTCAGTCAGATTTCCATCAGAAGTAACCTTCGAAACACGTTGTAGATTTTTTCTACGCCTAGAATATTAACCTATATTTGTTTGCTTGATCCAGTTGAGTGTATAAACTCGTTACGACAGGTTACTTCAGATGGGAATTCTACTGACATCGGTGCATTGGTAATGTTGGAAGAAAACAAGATTTTGTGCATTTAAATCGACATACTTAACTTTGAACAGCTATGGCTCTTCTTAGAAACATTCTAGCTCTTCAGCGTCTTGCGCAAAGTTGTTCGGCATCTGAAATACTATACTTTAACATAATGTAGTGCATTATAAGAGCATTGTTGAGCTTTCTAGAAAGGAAAATGCAAAAAAGTGGGTTTCCCCCCTATATATATATATATATATATATATATATATATATATATATATATATATATATATATATATATATATATATATATATATATATATATATATATATATATATATATATATATATATATATATATATATATATATATATATATATATATATATATATATATATATATATATATATATATATATATATATATATATATATATATATATATATATATATATATATTTTTTTTTTTTTTTTTTTTTTTTTTTTTTTTTTTTTGTTTCAGGTGAAGGGGAAATTTGCATCCAAACCCCTGAGGTGACCAACCTCAGGGAGTGTGGGGTTGGTTTGAATCAGTGACCGGACCCACTAAAACCCCTTCAGTCTCCAGCCCATAATACTCCCCGGGACCACCGCTAGGTATTGCTTCGGGGAGCGGCTTTTGTGCTCTGTGCACCCTCTTGGTTCTTTAGGTCTTTTTGCTAACTTAGCTAACTAACCTGGAGACTGGCCGTTAGCTAACACTGGCGTGTCGGTGGTCAACCTGTCGCCTGTTTTGCAATTCTAAAACTATTTGAGAGGCGGCTGTACAAACCGCCCTCCAAATGTTTGGGTCTTTACACATCCTCCGAACTAGGTTGTCCGGAGTGGTGTCTGGCCCGCTCACTACCATCATGTCGCTCCGCGCATGCACAAAACGAGGGCACACGAAGAAGACATGCTCAGCAGTCTCTTCCGCATCCGCGCACTCGGGACACATGGGGGACCCCGCATGCCCGAATCTGTGTAGATACTGCCTAAAGCAACCATGGCCTGACAGAATCTGTGTCAGATGGAAGTTCACTTCTCCATGGCGCCTCCCGACCCATCCGGATACATCCGGAATAAGTCGATGCGTCCATCTACCCTTCGCGGAATTGGACCACTCCTGCTGCCATCTGATCATCGAGAATGATCTTCTGGTACCTCGTATGCCCCTTGTGTCACGTTGATCGAAGCATTCTACGTCCTCCTTAATGGCTATGCTGATAGGCAACATGCCGGACAGGACGCAGATTGCGTCGTATGACACAGTTCGATACGCGCTCGCAACCCTCAGGCACATGAGCCTGTAGGTACTTTCCAACTTACTCCGATGTTTACTAGTACCTAGTGCTTTGGACCACACTGGCCCGCCATATCTCAGTATGGACGAAGTCACGCTAGCTAGAAGTTTCCGCTTGCTGCCGTACACTGCTGAGCTATTGGACATCATGCGAGATAATGCTGCAATAGCCATTGAAGCCTTCTTGCAGGCATATTCGACATGGCTCCCGAAGGCGAGCTTGTCATCGATCATCACCCCCAGCAGCTTCAGGGAGCGCTTAGAGGCGATGGTGCAATTCCCGACACTGATCAACGCCTGTTGCTTCGACTTGCGGTTATTGACAACTGAAATCTCCGTCTTATGATGCGCCAGCTCCAGTTTTTTGGAGCGCATCCAGTCCTCGACGACGCTTATAGAGTGCGAAGCCGTCAACTCAACCTCCTCGATCGACTCGCCGTAGACCTCAAGTGTGATGTCGTCCGCAAATCCAACGATCACAACCCCTTGGGGGAGCTTTAGTTTCAGCACTTCATCGTACATGATATTCCACAGTACCGGGCCCAGGATGGAACCTTGTGGAACCCCTGCGGTAATTGGGACACATTTTTGACCCTCGTCTGTGCTGTAAACTAGCACACGATTCTGGAAATAATTTTCCAGAATCCTGTACAAAGACACCGGAATGTCTAGTTTCCGAAGCGAGTGGGCTATGGAATCCCAGCTAACACTATTGAACGCATTTTTCACGTCCAACGTGACGATTGCGCAATAGCGAATGCCCCATCTTTTACGCTGGAGTGCTACCTCTGCTGTTTTGGTGACGGACAGAATAGCATCCACCGTAGACTTGCCTTTTCGGAAGCCGAACTGGTTACTCGACAGACCGTTTGCACATTCGGTGTACCTAACCAGTCTATTGAGAATAACCTTCTCGAGCACCTTACCCGCCGTATCGAGCAGACATATCGGTCTGTATGCCGACAGGTCACCAGGTGGTTTCCCTGTCTTCGGCAATAAGACCAGCTTCTGTCGCTTCCATCTGTCTGGGAATGTACAGTCATCCAGGCACTTCTGCATGACTTCCCGAAATAGTCTGGGGGCCTCTTTGATGGCCTTCTTCACAGCCAGATTCGGAATCCCATCCAATCCCGGTGCCTTGCTCACCTTCAGGGAGTTGGCGATCGCGATGAGTTCCTCATTCGTAACCGTTTCCGCCTCCTCTGCCTCGGCACGGCTAACGCCGTCACTCATATATTGGGTGTTCGGCAGGTTGGCCGACCACCTCTGGTCTGAGTTTGAGATACTGGAACGTCGGTGAAGTGACTCGCCAGCCGGAGGCCAAGGATTTGGCTCGTGGCGTGGAAAGAGTCCCTCTATGATCCGCTCAAGCATCGCTGGTGATTTTTCTGCGGGCGCCATCGCACCCTTAGTCTTGGCCATCACCATCCTATAGGCGTTACCCCACGGGTTAGTGTTGGCACTAGCGCACAGTCTTTCGAAGCACGCACGTTTACTAGCTTTTATTGCTCTCTTAAGCGCCGCTCTTGCGGAACTGAATTCCCCTCGACGATCTTCCCTTTCTTCGTCGGTTCGCGCACGTTGAATCCTTCTTCTCGCTTGAAGACACGCTCTGCGGAGGTCCGCTATCGCGTCGGTCCACCAGTAGACTGGTGGCCTTCCATGCCTAGGCTGGCGGTTCCTAGGCATAGTGGCGTCGCACGCCCGCGAAAGTATGGCAACAAGTTGATCAGCGCTCGGGTTACGAATTCTGCTTGCCTCGTGTTCTAGTCTAATTGCTTCCGCAAATACCTCTTCGTTGAAGTGTGATATCCTCCACCCGCGAGGAGCTGGAGTGTTAATTCTACTCGCCACATGCGGTCTCGTTTTACAGTCTACGCTATAACAGACCGCCAGATGGTCGCTATGAGTGTAGCCATCGTCTACCCTCCAGTTCGTGATCAATCCTGGACTACAGAATGTCACATCGATGATCGACTCCGCGCCGTTTCTACTGAAGGTGCTCTTCAAGCCGACGTTGGCCAGATCTATGTTGAGCTTCGCCAAAGCCTCCAACAAGATCCGGCCTCTCTGGTTTGTGCGTCGACTTCCCCACTCAGTTGCCCATGCGTTGAAGTCGCCCGCCACTACCAACGGTGATAGACCGATCAGCTCCCCGGTGGCTCGGTCGATCATCCTTGCGAACTGCTCGGTAGACCAACGAGGCGGAGCATAGCAGCTGCAGTAGTACACTCCGTTCACCTTGGCAACCGCGTATCCTTCGTTTGAAGTTGACACTATCTCTTGAACCGGGAACCTGCTCGTCGTCCATATTGCCGCCATACCGGACCCGTCCGAAATCCAGTTACCGTTTCCGGAAGGAATTCGGTAGGGGTCCGAGATTATGGCGATGTCCGACAACGACTCAGTGACTGCTTGGTATAGCAGTTGCTGAGCCGCGAAGCAGTGGTTCAAATTTAGCTGTGTCACTCTCACGATATATATATATATATATATATATATATATATATATATATATATATATATATATATATATATATATATATATATATATATATATATATATATATATATATATATATATATATATATATATATATATATATATATATATATATATATATATGTATATAACTTCGTCCCGCTTTTTTTTAGTGTTTAATTTAATAATTTTAAACAATTAGTGTACAAACACGCTGATATTGTCAAGCTGATGAAACACGGCAGGTTACAGTGGACTGGCCACGTAGCACGGATGGCGGATGAGCGACCGGCAAAGATAATATTTAGTAGAGAACCGGATAGAGGCCGACGACTTCGAGGCAGACCGCGCACGCGCTGGATGTGTGCTGTCGACGAGGATGCCAGAGCAGCGGGTGTAAAGGAAGACTGGAGGGTAGCAGCCAAGACCGAGTTTCGTGGAGACGTATTCTGGATTCGGCATAGGATCTTAATGATCTGTCGCCATGAAAGTAAAGTAAGTAAACATTTCAAATTCATTGATTCGTGATTTGTTTATATCGTTTGAAATGATTGGTTTTATCGGAATAACAACATCCTCGACTTTTGGCTTTTGTACATCACCTCTATTCCGGAAATATACTAGGTGCATTTCAGTTATTTTCGTTGATTTCCAGAAACTGAAAGTGGTCAACTTCGAATTCAAAATGGTTGCCAGGGTCAATGTTTGGCTTCTTTACATCATTTCGATTACGGACATATTCACATGTAGTAGTATTCGGTTATTTTCGGCTGTTTCCCAGGAGTTGCCATTTTACAATTCAAAATGGTGTCTGAGGTCAATCTTTAGCTCATTGCATCATTCCGGATCCGGTGATACTCATATTGGGTGGTATTTGATCACATTTTTCGGAAACCGTAGGTCGCCATCTTGGATTTTAAAAAGGCATTTGGTGACAATTTCTGGCCCCTGAGCGTCATTCTGGTTTAAGAAATATCATAATTGGGTGTTATTCGGTAATTTTCGACTGTCTTTCAGAAACCGGATGTCACCATCTTCGAATTCAAAATGGTGTCTGTGGTCGATTCTAGCTTCTGTGTATCAATCTGGTTTCGAAAACACTCATATTGTATGGAAATCGGCCATCTTTGGCCGTTTTTTTAGAAACCGGAAGTCGCAATCTTACAATTCATAATGGTGTCTGAAGTAAATTTTTGGCTCCTTCATTCTGGTTCCAGAGATACTCATATTGGGTGGTATTTAGTTACTTTAGACTGATTTCCGGACACCGGAAGTCGCCATCTCACAATTCAAAATGTTGTCTGAGGTCGATTCGTGGCTTCAGTGCATCATAACAATTCCGGAAATACCCGTGTAAGGTGGTATTTGGTCATTTGCCGCTGTTTTTCAGAAACCGGAAGTCGCCAATTTGGAATTTAAAATGGCATTTGGAAACAATTTCTGGGCTCTGAGCGTCATTCTGATTAAAGAAACACTCAAATTGGGTGCTATTTGGTTCATCTCGGCTGTTTTCCAGACACCGGAAGTTGTCTCGAAAACAGCTGTCTGAGGTTGATAGGTCGGTTTTTGTTTTCAATGCATCATAACAGTTCCGGAAATACGCATATAGGGTGGTATTTGGATATTTGCCGCTGTTTTTCAGATACCAGCAGTCGCCATCTTGGATTTCAAAATGGTATTTGGGAACAATTTCTAGCCTCTTTGCATCAATCTGGTTAAAAAAACACTCAAATTGGGTGGTATTTGGTCATTCTCGGCTGTTTTCCAGACACCGAAAGTCACCAACTAACAATTCAAAATGTTGTCTGAGGATGATAGGTCGATTTTTAGCTTCAATGCATCATAATAATTCCGGAAATACGCATATTGTGTGGTATTTGGTCATTTCCCGCTTTTTTCGGAAACCGGAAGTCGCCATTTTGGACTTTAAAATGGCACTCGGGAACAATTTCTGGCTTCCGTGCGTCAATCTGGTTGATGAAACGCTCATATTGGGTGGTATTTGGTCATTTTCGGCTGTTTTCCAGACACCGGAAGTCGCCATCTTACAATTCAAAACGTTGTCTGAGGACGTTTTGTGGCTTCAGTGCATCATAACAGCTCCGAAAATACACATATTGGGTGGTTTTTGGGCATTTGCCGCTGTTTTTCAGAAACCGGGAATCGCCATCTTGAATTTCAAAACGGCATTTGGAGACAATTACTGGCCCCTGAACTTCATTCTGTTTTAAGAAACTCCCATATTGGGTGGTATCTAGTCATTTTCGGCTGTTTTCCAGAGACCGGAATTCGCCATCTCACAATTCAAAATGTTGTCTGAGGTCGACTTGTGGCTTCAGTGCATCATAACAATTCCGGAAATACCCGTGTAAGGTGGTATTTGGTCATCTGCCGTTATATTTCAGAAACCGGAAGTCGCCATCTTGGATTTCGAAATGGCATTTGGAGACATGTCAGAAGAAGGAAGGGAGTCAGAACGTTATGGACATGTTTGTTTGGACAAAAAACATTCACTTGCCAAATTTGGTTATATTTGCTTGATTGGTTCTCGAGTTGTGCGAAATTTGTGCTTCATTTGTATGGGACCCCTCCCTTATTGTAGAAAGAGGGGTGTCGAACCATTGGATATATTTGTTACCCCTAAAAACATGCAACTTCGAAATTTGGTTTCAATTAGTTGGTTAGTTCTCGAGATAAGCAGATATTTGTGTATCATTTGTATGGGACCCCTCCCTTGCAGAAGAGGGAGGGGTGTCAAACAATTATGGATATATTTGGTACCCCTGAAAACATCCCCTTACCAAATTTGGTTCTATTTACATGGTTAGTTCTCGAGATGTGCAGAAATTTGTGTTTCATTTGTATGGGACCCCTCCTTTCCAGAAGAGAGTGGGGTCTCGAATCATCATAGGAACCTTTCTCGACCTCTAAGACCCCTACACACAAATTTTCACGTCGGTCGGTTCGGTAGTTTCCGAGCCT